>NC_091741.1:28969830-29009830 GCF_043380555.1 Nothobranchius furzeri | reverse complement strand
GAATTGATGTCTGAATGCTGGTGCCAAGCCTTACAGATTTACTCTCAGGTGGAGCATCAAAGCGTTTGCTTTTAATGTCACGCCTGATACTTAAAACTTTATTGTTATTGTTTTTGAATGCTTTGTAATTCCGACCAGACACGGAGACAGAGGTGAAAGAGAAAGAAAAAGACAGAAGATGGGGGGGGGGGGGGCACAAAAATAAACAATAATGAACAAGACTCTGCTTCTAGACCTGCAGAAAGAAAGAAAAAAAAGGGGCACAACAACAATACAACAAGATCCAGTTATCACTGCGTCATGAAGAAATATATAATCAACATTGTTTTACTGAACAATCACACGATAATAAATCACAGTGCATTTAGTGCCAACCACAGCCTTAAGACCTGTGTTGAACGTGCCCAAGTCCATACTTATGAGAGCACCATGTGAGCACCTGTGTGTGTACACGTGCTTGTTTATGTAAGGTTTCTCTATAAAAGCGTCCAATAGAGAGTGTGAGGGACCACAGATCTGCCCCCTAAAGATGTGTAGGAGACGGAGGGAGCTCCAAATCTCAGAGATCCAGGAGCTGCCCCAGAGCACAGGAACTCCAGGGAGACTGCGACCAGAAAAGCCCCCGCCCCCCTAGAGAGGCGCAGAGGATCGCCCCGGGGGGCCACAACCAGCAGCCGGCAGAGTCCCGGTAGGCTTTAATTTCTGAGTGAACTGAAGGTAAATGACTTCCATGAGTTGCAAAAACAAAAAATTGACGTTTTTAACTGCAATCATCTCCTGGTGAGAAAGTTGTAGTTATTTTAGTCCATTGGTGGTTCCAAGGGAGGAGGGGGGGGGGGGGGGGGGGCACAGGGGCATTGATCCCTTCAGAAATCCTATTGGCCGCCTGAAGTGCCCTTCTCCTGTCACTCAGCTGTCCTTTGCTCAATGATCAGATTACATGTGGATGCAATTCAGAGTCCAAACACTAGTGAGGCTAATGAGCATAACAGAAATTTCCAGCGTGAAATCTTGTGGAAGGATGTTAGACTAATACTTGGCCCCTTTATAAATATTGTGGCGCCTTGATGGCCCCATAGTCAGAAAAGGCCTACATCTGCCACAGTTTTGGTCCAATTTTGAATGTAGCATAGCTTCTGTTTGGGCGCAATACTGTTTGCTTTGACTGACATGGCTGCTGGTTTGTGTTTGGGATCGTTTGTAGTGATGCTGGTGTGTGTCCCCAGATTCTACTCATCACTCACCTGACTTGCACCTGTCAATCAGCCCAGCTGCTCTCCCTCTACAATAACTCCCCCAACAGTTAAATAGTCCATGGTGTCTCAGTCATTGTCAGACTAGCTTCGTATGTCCCCCTGTGCTCCAGCCTAGACTTTGATGTTGAGTTTTCTTTGCCTCGAGCACCAGGTGAACTCAGCCTGCTCTTCCACTAAGTTTTGGTTGACTTCACCAGGTTCTTGGGTTTTTTTAGGCTTTTTGAACCACTTCAGGGCACTTGAGGCACTTCAGGGTTCGCAAAACCAGGTAACGCTCAGCTGCTTGCACATTATAAACTTTATAAACTTTAGCTCATTTTAGAACAAATGCTAAAATCTATTAGCTAACACTACTGCTCAGTGTCTAGAAACGAGTACCTTTTTTGGTGTTTGCTATAACTGTGGCAGCCATCTTGAACTCTATCAACTACAGAAGTCAGTCAGCTGTTGATTAGCATCCCATGAAGATTTTCTATGAATTTAATTAAAATCTGTCTCATTAAATAGTTAGCTAACAGACCATTAAACACATAGGCAAAAACATTATCACACACCGTGTCTATAAGAAGCTAATTATAAAACAATGCTGCAAACATTGAAAAGAAAGTTCACTTGTTTTTCAATACACTTGCAGCGGTCTATAAATTAAGGCCTTGTGAGTTGATCTCTGTGTGTGTGTGTGTGGGGGGGGGGGGGGGGGGGGGAGAGATCTCTCACATTTCTGAAGTTAGCCAGAGGAGTGGGGAGCACTTGTCTCTGATTGGCTAGTAACTATATGACTCTACCACTGACTCACATTGGTATTGACTTCTGATGTTTTAGCTCCACAAATAACACAAGCCTGCATGAGCTCTGGCATGTTGTTGAGTTGCTAATGCTAACGGTTAGCTTCTAGCTATGTGCTCTGCTCTCTCCTGGATGATAAATCAACAACTCCCTTCCCCGTTATGAGCCAAAGATGGGTAAGTCCATGAAAGCTCATTTTTCTATCGGCAGCTAATGCAGGGAATAGGAGTAGATGACTACGTTCAAGTTTAGCCTGCATGTTAAACTCAGAGTGACTGATCAGATTAAAAGAATAACAAGAAAAAACATTTTCTCAGGGATCACGGTCTTCAAAAACAGTCCACAGTGCAGTTAGCCAATGCTGAAGGTGAGAAAACTATGATTAAACCTCTCGATAAATGATTTTGATTCAAACAAGGACAATGTTGATGGAAATTTAAATTACGACAGGGTACTGCAGATTTTAAATGTATCCCTGTTCCATAAATGGCTCAAATAATCTCTGAAAGCACCAGAAGAAATTACATGTGAGCACCTTTCTCTAAATAAGAACAATCAAAACATCACACACACCCAGCCCACAGCTGCAACAGGTACCACCCCCACTAAGCCAGCCAACCACCTCCCACCTTCAAATTTCACACTATACATCAGACTCTCCCCTCTACAATAACCCCCCTCGGCACCACACTCACCCTCTCTCCCCCCTCTCAGTTACATCGGACCAGGTGAGGAGAGAACTGAGGCGGCTTAAGAGCAGGAAAGCTGCAGGTCCTGACAGGATCGGCCCCAGACTGCTCACAGACTGTGCTGACCAGCTTTGTGAAGTGGTCACGCACATGTTCCTGAGCCTTCAGCTACACCTCCTGTGTGGTTCCAGTTCCCAAAACATCACATTCCAGGGAACCAGACCATTACAGACTAGTCGCCTTGGCCTCCCATCTGATGAAGACTATGGAGAGACTCATCCTCAACCATCTACGTTCAGTAGTGACCCTGGAAATAGTCCTACTGCAATTTGCATATAAACCAAACATGGAGGTGGAGGACGCACTCATCAACCTGCAGCGCCGGGCTCTGACTCGCCTTGAGATGGATAAAAAGCACTGTGCGAATCATGTTCTTTGACTTCTTACGTGCCTTCTACGCCATCCTGCCGTGTCTACTTCAGCAGAAGATGAGGGGTGCAGTAGTGGACGAACATCTGACTGCATGGTCCATCAACTACGTCACCAACAGGCCACAGTACGTGAGGCTGCACAACTGTACATCTGAGGTGGTTGTGTGCAGTACTGGAGCTCCACAGGGTACAGTGCTCTCGCCCTTTCTCTTCGCCTACAACACCAGCAGCTGTCACTTCCATAAGTTCTCTGATGACTCGGCCATTGTCGGCTGTGTGTCTGAGGGGAATGACGAGGAGTAAAGGTCAGTCATCACGGACTTTGTGGACTGGTGTGAGCATAACCGTCTTCGCTTGAACACCAGTAAAACAAAGGAAATGGTGATTGACTTCCAGAGAAACACTCCTCCTCACTCACCAGTAAACATCCAGGGAGCAGACAGTGAGGTGGTGGATACCTTCAAGTACCTGAGTGTTCACCTCAACCGCAAACTGAACTGGTCCAACAACACAGATGCTCTGCATAATAAGGGCCAAAGACGCCTCCACCTCCTGAGGAAGCTGAGGCGTTAACTCCCAGCTGCTAAAATCCTTTCATCACTCTGTGGTTGGATCTGTTATCCACTCTGCTGTAGCTGTTGGGCTGCAGGCAGCTCGGACCGAGACAGGAAGAGACTGATCAATCTAGTTCACAAAGCTAGCTTGGTTCTGAGCTGCCCACTGGATTAAGCTGAGGAGATGTGTGTAAGGAGGATGCTGGGAAAGATGACCTCCATCTTAATAAAACCTCCTCCACCCGCTGCATTCCACTGTGGAGACCATGGACAGCTCCTTCAGGGCAGACTGAAGCTTGGTTTATGCTTGACACATTGACTTTCCGCTTGGTGATGCGGCTCGCGGCTGGAACGCGCTTCACAACTCGCAGCGTTTATGGTTCATGCGACTTGTCTCTGCGGTGAGCCAATATTCTCCCAAACTGTAGGGGGCAGCATGGAGCTCTACGGCATGCATCCAACACTACACCATAGTAGAAGTAAAAATGGCTGTTTACAACACGGCATTCCAGCATTTTTAACAGCGTTCTCGTCTTTTCCAACAGTGCGAGCTATTTCTCTCCAAGAATTATTAACAACATGTTGATCACGGTGATCTCTGAGAGCTGAATCATACAAATGTATGTATTTACGAACCTCTGCCATACTAGTTCTTGCCAGTCCGCCATGTTTTTCCATGTTCGCCATGTTTTTCCGCGTCCGCCATGTTTTTCCGCGTCCGACCGTTCGCGTGGTTAGAAATTTTCCTAGGTGCGCGTTGCGGAAATTTTGGGCCATGCGGAGACGCGGTGGAGGGCCGTGGTTGTTAAAATGACGCAATTTCGCCGCGCGAAGCCGTGCGAACCTCGCAGACACGTCAAGCATAAACCAACCTTGAGACATCCCAGATGTAAAACAGAAAGCTGCTGTAGGTCATTCATCCCTTCTGCAGTAAGAGTGTAATAACTCCTCAGTTTAACTGGTTCTGGCATTGTCCTGCTACACAACACCAATGCAATATTCAATATGTGTTCAATACTTGTGCAATACCGGATTTACATAGTATGTCCTTGTCTCTTGCAGTATGCTGCAAGAATCACTCCACTGGTTGCCCGTTCAGTTCAGGATCAATTTCAGAATTCTGCTTCTTGCATTCAAATCTTTGAACAGTCAGGCACCTCCCTATCTGTGTGAACTCCTCCATTACCATCACCCTCCTCGTGCTCTTAGGTCTGAAGATCAGCTCCTCCTAACTGTCCCTAAGGCACGTCTGAAGGCCCGCGGGGAAAGGGCTTTTTCTGTCTGTGCCCCAAAAGTGTGGAACTCATTACCTCTTCAGGTTAGGCAAGCACCCACTATTGCCGTTTTTAAATCACGCCTGAAAACCCACTACTTCTCCCTGGCCTTCAACTCCCAAACCATAAAGCATTAACTCATCCTTAGTTTTTCCACCTTGTTTGTTCAATTTAAAATGTGTGTTTTTATATTCTGGTTTTATTTGTTCTATTGGTTTTAGTTTGTTGTTCTTGTGTTGTTTTATTTATTTGTTTTTATGTGCAGCACTTTGGTCGGTTGTAATGCCGAGTTAAAAGTGCTTTACAAATGAAGTGGTATGGTATGGTATGGTATGGGGTATGGTATGGTATGGTATGGTATGGTATGGTATGGTATGGTATGGTATGGTATGGGGTATGGTATGGTATGGTATGGTATGGTATGGTATGGGGTATGGTATGGTATGGTATGGTATGGTATGGTATGGTATGGTATGGTATGGGGTATGGTATGGTATGGTATGGTATGGTATGGTATGGTATGGGGTATGGTATGGTATGGTATGGTATGGTATGGTATGGTATGGTATGGTATGGTAGTGTTGGAACCGATGGTTGGAACCAAAGTTTTTTCCTTTTTTTATTCGTGGCTTTTGCTGGTCGAAGGTTACAATACTAGACTACTGCCTATTATCCCGGAGCTCAGAGATGGATTATACCGTGCTGTGAATGCACAGACTCATATAATTGGCGAGATAAGTCGTAAGCTTGGAACTTTGGCTGAGTTTCATGCATTGGCACAAAAGATGGATGCGATCAAGGAGCGAGTGGATGAATCAGCACGGATTGGGATAGATTAATTACGCCATTATTGGATTATGTGAGGTTGAGGACCAGCAGAACTTTAAGACAGAGAAGAAATTATCTCTGTCTGGCCCCAAAACAATTTCTTATCTGAATCTGGTGCCCTTGAGCCTGTGAAGGTAGCGCGACTCAGGGCTGTGAATGACCACAGTCACCAATTCTTGTCATGTGTCTTTGCCTATGTATGTCTGATCTCAGAATTGTGTGTACTGAAACTCTAATTTCCCCCTGGGATTAATAAAGTATATTTGAATTGAATTGAATTGAATTGAATTGATGTGTATATACATGTACCTTTGTTGTTTTTCTTCTAATTATTCTCTTAAGTGTTGGTGCTGCTGTAACAAGCTAATTTCCCCACTGTGGGATCAATAAAGTCTATTCTAATAATAATAATCAGTAAAATATGAGTGGTCTGATATTTAAATAATACCTTCTATTTTTGTAAAACTGTTTTGATGTAAGAAATCTGGAAAATACGTAAGCGTATTACCGTCAGTGCAGGGGAAAAAAAATTAAGGATCAGTATCTCAAAATAACGAGAAACCTTCTTGTTAAAATGTGAAACTTTCTCATTAAAATGTGAAACTTTCTCATTAAAATGTGAAACTTTCTCATTAAAATGTGAAACTTTCTAAATACAAGGTGATATAAATCTTGTTTTAATGAGAAAGTTTCTCAAAATTGCATGTTTCATATCTCGTAATAATGAGAAAGCTCTAAAGGATGAAACACGGACATCTCGCGGAGTGTTTGAAACGTGTCCAGAAGAAACAAAGTCGACAGAGTCAGAAAGCACCTATTTATGCCTTTTTAAGAGCAGCAATAAGCCAGAGGAACATATTCCTCCACATGTTCGTCAGATCGTCCTCCACTATGAAAATGGTTGAAAAATGGATCCAAAATGAAAGTTGAACCGACGTCTTTTCTGGTCGTGACATGAACATCTTTCAGCGCGTCTCATTTGGACATTTAATAATTAAAAAGTAGGCTTCTTATTACCGTATTAATGTAAAAAATATATCATTACTGTAAAAAATACCATTACTGGAATAGAAAAAAAATACATTCACGCTGTTTTGTTCCAGCCTGTATTTGAGCCGGGTCATCAGCCTGTGAGGCGGATGCCCGTTGAGCCATCTCTTTGACATGTAAAAGTAGTCCCCCAGTGGATGTAAACTTACAACTGATTCACAACATGCTCTATGTCGAACTCCACATAACAAATTGTCGAAATAATGTAACACCAGGTAATATGTTCAGTTACATATTCTTTAACAATTTAAGCCGTCCAACGGCGACAGCTTTTGGCCGTCAGAACAATATTTGCTGGGATGCTTTACGTTGAACTTCACGTAACTAATTGTCAAAATAACAGTTGTACATGTAACTGTAGACATGTGAAAATATATCAGAATGGATTTTTAGGAACATTTCTGTTACAGTTTATTTTCACCAATTGAAGCCGTCCTACCAAGCCATTTTTGGCCGTGGACATACCATTGGACCAATATTTGCTGGATGCTATATACGTAACTAATTGTCCAAATAACAATAATACATGTAAATGTTGACATGTAAAAATATATCTGAATGGATTTTTAGGGAATTTTCTGTTACATGTTTTTAACAAATTTAAGACATTCAACCGCGACAATTTTTGGCTGTGGACACCATGTTGCCGTCGTGACAATGTTTGCTAGGAACCCTCACTCAGATTTCTTATCAAAGCAGTATTGTGGTTGTAGTTGAGGTGCAGCTTTCAAAGTAAAAGTAGACTTCCTGCTTGTGCTTTTTCACATTTAAAATTTTGAAACTCTTTTCCATTCACAAACGATATGCATAAAATATATGTCCTGATATTACACTAGCATGTTCTTTCTGTGTGGGAAGTCTGCAGGTGTTTTAATGTTGTTATTTGCCTACAATAAAACACAACTTCTTGGTATGAATATGTGCATTCGGTTGCCTTGGCAACAGGGTTTGTCGGCGTCGACAGAGAAAAGATCTAACAAGCGTAATTTGTTGATTCAAGCACCGTTGTTTGGTGCTTTTATCCCAGTTGTTGTGGCGCTGCTGCACTTCCTAAAGGTTTAACATCAAGAAATGGAATAGCTGCCTCATTCATTCTGAGCTGAACTCCACAACATATAACCGCCGTTTTACCGTTATAATCGTTGTCATTATTACGAGTTATTAAACAAGTTATTTCGAGAAACTTTCTAGTTAAAATGAGATTTATATCACATAAAAATGAGAAACTTTCTAGTTAAAATGAGATTTATATCACATAAAAACGAGAAACTTTCTCATTATTACGAGATACTGATCCCTTGTTTTTCCCTCGCATTGATGGTAATATGCTGCCATAGAAAAACAGGTAAACTTAGATTTTTTTTTCTCAAAAAACTGATAAAAGTGGCCCTTTGGGTTTTATAAGGGACACTATTTAAAGTTTTCAGATTCTCTCAAGCCAGTATACCGTAAATCCTCTAATACACGCCCGGGCCTGTATTTGACCCAAGCTCATCAAGCTCCAGGTCTTTATTGGAAGGAGGGCCAGTATTAGAGGCAGGCCTCTATTTCTATTTGAGCAAAATGAACAAATGGTTCGCTGGAGTTTTTGACAATTAAAATTGCGCCCACATTTTCAAATTAAACACATTTCTTTTAACAATGGTAGTTTCTGCTTCAGCCCTCTCCCCCCTCCCCCTGCTTCAGCCCTCTCTCCCCTCCCCCTGCGCAGCGGCCGCAAACTCACTGATGCGCCTGCAGCCTCTCGGAGTTCCTGCTGCTCTAAACATTAAAATAATTATTTCATTTTCTGTTCCTCACTTCTGATTACCTTCAATGGTGTCTGTTTGTTGCAACCAGCAGGTACAAAAACTAACTTGTTTTTATTTGACTATTTTTCTGTCCTGTCTGTTTATTATCTTCCTGCATCTCCTCTCAATCCTAAAGAAAAACTGCTACCTGGGTTCATATATATTCACCTCATGAGTTACCTTTGAACTGCAGTTCTAAAAGATCTACCGACCGCTAAAACAGCGGAGTGCTCGCCGGCGGCATCAGTGAGGTGCGTCACCGAGGACAAAACAGGTGATGCGCCCCCTCCACAGCAGCGAAAAGCATCAGGCACAAATAAAAGAATAAAAGACAGAAAACATAAAAGGAAATGAGCCGACATGAACGATCGCGTGTTAAATTAGTTTTTGAGGTGGCGACACCTGATTTGATAATGTTACTGTGGCCGTGCTCAGGACGCAGATGTCTGGAGCGCGTCAACAATCAGAGCTTTGCATGCGCAAGCTGGTTAAGGTTAGGATGGAGTGAGGGGAAGGTTAAATTGCAAGAGGGTAAACGTCACAATTTGGTTAAATGTCCGTTTTAACAGCGGTGAAGTCGACTAGTGACTAGTTCATACAACCCCTGCTACTGCTCCCAGAGTGTTCTGCAGCATAATCAGCACGTTCTCTTTGAACTTGATATCAAATTTTCGCCTCCTCTTCGTCTCCGCACGGTTAAAGTTACCCTCGCGGTCTATCACTGGCTAATCAAAAGTGAGACGGATGACACAACCGCCCCCCGTACTTGCTTGTTACCACATTCCACCCGGCCACAATAAAAAACCAGCCATTATTCACCTCCGCAGTCTCCGACACCGGCCAAAATATGATACCCGGCAGTTAATTAAATACAGGCTAATATTAGAGGATTTACAGTATGCTAAAATGACCCTTTACAGGCTTAATAAAAAGACACTCAGGCACCACCGCCCTCTGTGACCAGAATATTGCACTTGCAACTTCAGAGTGTCGGTCAAGTCTCTGTTGGACATAGTAAGTGGAGCTGACATGCCTGGCACTGCAGTCTGCCTCCATCACATTTCCTGCACGTTTTAGATCCTGAACAGCTGATTTGTTTGATTTGGTGATGAATCACTCCTCTAGACACTAATGAAATCTGAGGTGACATTTCAGCTGTTTGATTAAGGTGTTAAAAAGACAAAGCACAGCAAGGAGATAAGCTTCACTTCTGGTTTTACTAACAGGACACTAGGGGGTGCTAGAAGCAAGCCAAAACAGCCAAGTGTGCCTTTAATTTTGGACCCTTGTGAAATTGATTTTGAGAGCTCTGAAGTAGACAATAAAATCTAAAGGTTTATCTAATCTGCTTCTTGTGACGGTACTTGTTATGGTTTATGGGTCCTGAGGTCATAATTACAGAAAGTTATCATGAATTCTGCCTCAGACGGAGCCACTCTCACACAACCTTCACGAAATGAACACGTCCTGCTTATGGCGTCGGTCTGAGCACGAGGTTGTGTGTTATTTAGTTTGTGTCTCAGCAGGATTAATAATCAAATGGATGGGACTACAACTGGTACACTTGCCTCTTTTTAAACTGTTTGTTGAGCTGATTTCTGTTCTTATGTTCCAGCACACACACACACACACACACAGCCTGAGACAGCCTGACCTACTCTGCTTGGGCTTCAGGGAGGCTACATATTTCTGTAAGCCTGCTGCGATGTTCCGTTCAGCCTTTGGCTGCCTGATCAAACCCCTGATGGACCGGGAGGAAGGTGTGTGACTGGTAGATGTGAGGAGAAGAGAGGGTAAATCTGCATGCACCGTACAAGACGAAGCGTGACTAAACATGCTTCAAAGTGCATCTCACTTTCCTCCCTGCTCTTTGATTTGTAGAACTTGTTTCCTCTCTTTCATGTTAGTGGATATTTTTTTTATTTGTTATTTTTTCTAAACCTCTCTGGAAGAGTCCTGCTGAGGCTGGAGAGAAAGCTGTTAACCTACAGCACTTCCCTGTGCTGACATGACACTAAAACACCCAATTAACATTTGCAGCTGGTTGTTGGTCAGCCACAGGAGAGGTTTTCCCACATTTGCATACGGAATCTGAATGCAACAGGCTCGGGAGCTTTCTGCAGAACAGTGCAGGGTTCTCTCGTCCCTCATGAGCAGGGCACTCAGGAAGCCAGGAGAAAACAACTCCACATCGCTAATCTGTCTAGCTGAGAGAGACAATGTTGGGGAGTTTAGTCCAAAGAGAGAAAATGTCTGATTCTGCTCTCCATAGTGCCAAGAAGTATAAAAATAATGTAAAACAAACACCTGCAGGAACAAACCTTGGTCTGCTTCCGTGTTTGGGTCGATTGCTGAGCTTATTGATCTGTGCGCAGCCCACCTACATTCTTAATGAGGTGGCTCAAAAGATTTTGGGAGATGCTTTGAAAGTGTGCGCCAATGCGTGTTTGTATGGAAAGCCAGTGTGTGTGTCTCTGTGTGTGTGAACATACACTTTGAACTGTGAAGAGGAGTGTTGGGGAGTTACCTGAAACCGGGTTTTCGGGGACCCACTTGGATCCGGGGTGCAGGGAATGGAAGACCGTGCGCACCTCCTGGCAGTTCGGCACCTGCCCGCCGGGAAGAGGGAACAGCTGGAGGAGAGCGCACAGGGAGAGCGCTCCGCGGACTGAAAACGCGAGCATGGCGGGACGCTGAGGGGAGCCGACGATGACAGGAGCAGCTGGAAAGCTGAGGGGAAACTTCAAAAAGTTACAGCACGAACCCGGGATTGCTCTGAGGATGGGACGGTACCGCTCCGGGCTCTGTTCGGGTCCTCATCCTCCTCTTTGTCCGCGCCACCGACCGCACCGCTAGAGAGGAAGGTTGCTCCTGGTGAGGCTGCGCCGACAGGAACAACTTCTGTGCTGCTTTTGGTTCTTCTTCCAGCAGCGCATCGCCGCTCTGCGCAGATGGACGAGATCAGGAGGCATGAGCGCGCGCTCCCTGGATGCGCGCGACACGAGCTGGACTCGGTAGCGCGACGGTCTCACCGTGCGTGTGTGCGTGTGTGCGTGTGTGTGTGTGTGAGAGAGAACAGGGACGACGAATACCTGATGCTGGTTTTAGCAACATATCTCAAGAACCACGTGACACACTAACCCTAACAGAACACAAAAGTGTGATTAACTGATTATCTTTTGGTGCAGCCCAGATTCAAGAAGGCTGCTACAGCTAACCAGTGTTAGCAAAGCACAGTTATAACCAACTCTTTGAAGCCAAACTATCAATTAACTTCTGAAAACCGAACGAAACTGGAATCATTAGTCTTACTCAAGATGGCTGCTGCAGCTAACTGACCCAAGAAAACAAAAATGGCTATCACCCTTGGTCAGTTTTACAGATACTAAGCTAAAATGTAGTGTCATAGTTAAAAGTCACAACATCTCCACGCACAACTTGTTTAACAAGAGGGTTGGAACCAGGACCGAGTACCTAACCCAAGCTGGGCTTTAGCCATACTAAGTAAACACAACAATGGTCAGAAATCGTCAGCTAATGAGCTAACATTCAGTGTGATAGTAGCCAACAGTCACTCCTAGGTCTGGGCAATATATCGAAAATTTTTCATTATCATTACTTCTGACATTTGTCTATATAATTTTTCGCATGTCAATAAATTTGATTATAAAAAATGAAGAGATGTGTAAGTCAGCAACACTTATGTCCCTTTAAGAAGCTGTGCCACATGGAGCCACGTAAAAATGTGATTCAACGTAATACACGTGTCAGCCCCATCTAGTGGGCAACTTTTGTTTCTGCGCATACCTAGTTATCGTTCATTTATCGTTATCGAAGTGAAACCCTCCATATATCGTGATAGATTTTAGGCCATTTCGCCCAGCCCTATTCACTCCCATCACTATAATGTAAGTGTTCCACTTTCTTCAACTTTATTTATCTGGTAAAACTATTATTTTACTGTTGTGGTTTAAGGTAGCCTTGCCCATTAACCTTTATTTGTATAAGCAGCGTAGCTTCTCTCTCTCTCTCTCTCTATATATATATATATATATATATATATATATATATATGTATGTATGTATGTATGTAATAATAAGCTTTCAACCTTTTCCAGTTTCAATTAAGTGTGAAAAGGCTTAGAAATGTACAGTAGAAATAAAGAGTCACTTTTAAAATAATTCAACTACATTATTTTAATAAAATTTCAAGGTAATCACTTCATGTAAATCTACATTAGTAAACACAAAAACTATAACTGTAAAATTCACAGATATTGAGCTAAAACAGAATCTGTTAATGCTTACTAAGAATATTTCATTATTTCATTTATATACATCAAACTTTCACCCAAAGCAACTTACAATTGTGGATTCAGAAATAGCTAACTAAACAAATGTGCAATTTCAGTCTGTGGGAGGAAACCAATGTACCCAAAGCCCATGATTACATGCTAACTTCACGCTAAACAGCCACCGTCAGGTTTTGAACCTGCAGCCTTTTTACAATAATTAGATAAGCGCTACCAACTGTGCCACCATGCAGCTTGGGATTTGACCAAAATGACAATTGTCTCCTTTACTGGGCAAATTTTGGATGCATGTTGCATTAAACAGAAACCAAAGTATTTTAGAGAACTTCATATTACAGGAAAAATATTAGTACTGTACAATAAGTTTCAATAATATATGCTTTTATGTGTACACACCTATAAACCTTGTGTGTATGTGTGTTGCTATTCAGCCATAAAGCATACACAAATCAAGTTAAACATCTAAATCAAGCAAAGGTTTATATAAACAGTCTCATCTGAAGCTGTTGGCTTATTTTAAGCTGATCTCCCTGAGCTATTCTAGTTGAAATGGCGCCATCGAGTGTTCAGTTTGTATGTCAGCATCCAAATGTTTTTACTTAGAACAGAACATTTTCTTTGAACTGCAATAATCATAATATACACAACTTGTGGGTGCATCAGCAGGATTCTGGGCAGTCTGTCCAAATACATTAGGTGCTGGAATTCTGGATTCACCAGTCATAAAATGACTACTTCAAAAGATGAGCCAACATCTCACAAACATCTCAGCTAAAGTAAAAACAGAAAGAGCAGCTTCTCGAGTCCACAGTGACAGACGTTTCCAATCTTTCAAGCTTTCTTCAAAGCTGGGAGTAGCAGAAAACAAGAGTCAACGTGGTGCGTCGGAGGTGCAGAGAGCTTTGCGTGGATTTGCACAGCAAACACCGGGAGAAGCTGAGAGCAAACCAACAAAACTCCCCATAACCTCAGCTTCAGAGACATCTGTGGGAGGTGACAGGCAACGCCTGAAGTGCTCAAACTGCAGTAGTTCAGAGTTTCCTACCTGCACTGTGAGCACTTTTGTGCTGCCGAGTCGATGGCATGTTCAGCTCAAAGGGACATCTTCACGCAGTGATAAATATCAGACAGCTATTTCTTACCTTTTTAACTTTTATTTCTCCCCAAAAAGAATCAATCAGGAAATAAAAAGTACACAGGCCACAATTTAAGAGTCGTGCTGGAAGGCTGGAGGCTTTTCACTGCAGTTGTTTTCAGGGCAATCGCAGTCAAAGGTGGTGACACAACCAAGCCCTCCAGGCAGAAGGAGCACCCAGGGCAGTAGATGCTGAAATACTTCACTTACTACACTAGATGCACCTTAGCTAGAGGGCTTCCAGCTCCTCCAGGAAACACGGTTGGAGGCAGGAACATCTGAAACAGGACAAAAGCTGATAAACAAACATAAATAATTCATCCTGTTACAAATTCACTGTGGGGAATGAAGACATGCTCTGCAAGCTTATGGAACTGTAGTCCTTCCTGTAGAATAGAGATAAAGGCACTGTGATAAGAGATTAGTCCACTTTTCACAACCAGGGTCAAAATCCTCAAGTTAAAAGTTATTGCTGGCTACTAAATTGCAAATACAGGCCTTCTGTAGAACATGGGTGCATTTATGAGTTACTCCAATAGCTTCAGAGTGGCTTTTTTTAATCAGTGCTCATTTAGATTTTTAACCTGTGGACTCACACATGCATATTTAATACGAACAAGGTGATTCTGTTGGGTGATGCTGGCTGAATGCTAATAAAGTAGCATCACCCAGGTCCTGTTTCAGGTCTTTGCTGTTTGATAAAGACACAACTGTACTTCTGGGCGAGATTAGTTTAGTCCACACCCTTCGCCCTCCACTTGTCCACTTTTCACCACAAAAAGCACAATTTGCTGTAATGGTCAGGACAAAACGAAACGTGTGGTTTTAGTAAAAAGCTGTGGTTGTTACTAATGTAAGAGTTCATTAAAGATTTGTTGTTTTCACCAATTTGAGTCCAAAATCAAGTGTTTCCCCGGAGTCTTGACTGTCAGGCAGGTTTGGGGGGAAATTTCCGCACGTTTCTCGGCTGAGTTTCTACTTAATAATTAAAAATGAAGCCCATGATGTAGTTTAAACGATCATATTTCCTCTGACCTTTGTTGTTTTTAGGCTGAGGTGTTACATCCGAGTACGGAAAAGGCCCAAAGCCGTTTTAAAAATGGCGCCAACGGGGCTGCCTACGACGTGAGCGCGTGCACGTCTTCAATTTAAAAGTATCTTTGGTAGCTAACTAAAACAAAAAATCACGTAAGATAATTCACCCAACCGCTACTAGCCACGGATGTTGTATTAGTACGTGTTACTAAGGATTTACGGTACAGAATTAGGATACATGCAGCTCTGTGATATATTATGTTGAGTTTTGCTTCATAATAACGAAAAAAACTGTTAGACGATAAAAGGTGTTTAAAAATAATTGAGTCAAGTCTAAAATGGGTTTCAGTCAAACAGCAGAAGCTAGCATGAAGTCGTGCGGTTGGTTTTGAATTAGAAGAGAAGCAGCAGAGCCTACCTTTGTACCGAGAGGAGTTTGAATGGATGAAGCGCACTTCCTCCCTATCACGCATCTTTGTCACGTTTTAGTTGAGACAAAAATGTGTTTTTTCAAGCATAAAATGAAGAGAGCATCTTTCCTGTTTTTCCTCTGTGTGGGGGTGGGGACGAGAAAGGAAGGGGTGCCATCCATAAATCCTCTCCTACTTGCGAAGAAATGGGTCGATACTTCAGCATCGTCCTCAAGGCCCGAGTCCTCCAGGGAAACAGGACATCCACATACGGAGGCGACAGGAGTTGGAGCAGCAAACCTCGCTCCAGTGTTGTGTGCTGCTGGTCATGGAAAGCCATGAGGCTCGTGACCTGTAACCCCTGTTGGAAACCCTGCCCCCCACCCACACGAGGACGACCCTCACCCACCCGTCCCTCCCCATGTGTACCACCAGCGTCGGAGCTCCTCGGAGCCCTCAGGCTGGTGACACTCCCCTTCTCGGTGGGAAAGAGCTGCAGCGTTGCAGGCTGAACTCTAACCCACTTTCCCATGCTGCTTCTGTTTTGGTTGCTGGATTCGGATGAGATCGTTTATCTCATCCTGCCCTGATCTCATAGTAACATTTAGATAAAGATATTTGTCATTATGTGGTTGAACCGATGGGTTGAACGAATAAAATCTGTGTTGAGCTACAAAGGATCATCTGAAATGCCCGAAGGCCTCTGGAGCTCCACAAAGCTCTTCCTTGTGGGCATTGAAGACATTCCCCTAAAAACAGGGAAGCTTTGAAACATGCATGAGTTTTGGTGTTGAGATTGTAGCTGTGGTCTGCAGGACAATAAGAGAAAAGTCTCCAACAAATGCTGTGTATTATTATGAGAAAAGGAGAGCAGCACTGGTAGGCATGGAGGTGGGAGCACAGCAGTGTGGTGAAGTTTCACTCAATAAAATATGCAGTACTATAGCTTATAGAATTTTACTTTAATTAAAAAACACATCCATCCATTTTCAGCCGCTTATCGGGTTGGGTCGCAGGGCAGTAGCCTAAGCAGCGAAGCCCAGACTTCCCGGTTCCAGACCACCACTTGGGCCAGCTCCTGTGGGGGAATCCTAGGCGTTCCCTGGCCAGCCGTGAGACACAGTCCCTCCAGCGTGTCCCGGGTCTTCCTTTGGGTCTTCTCACGGTTTGACGTGCTCAGAAAAAGAAAGTTAAGCAAAAAAAAACATGTTGTGTTTCGAAGAATAACCAAAGTTAATGAGCTCGGTAGTTTATTTCCTTGGAAAGGCTGAGGCTACATTTTTAAATGACTAAAAAAATCCGTCTAAATTGCACCTGCTTTTTGAAGAGGATTTGCTTTGAAGGGAACATATGTATTTTTTCTTGTTATAATAGTTCTATGGTCAATACACAACATGTCTGTGAAGTCCTTTGATATAATTTTATGTGAAGGATTTAGTCGTTGTATTCTTCAGTTTCTGTACCTTCCAGAATGAGCCTTTTCATGGCGCCCTCACTTTATGAAAACAAGCTGGAGCTGGCCACGCCCACCCATCACCAACTCTGGCTGCTATTGACCCTTTGCACCTACGTCACCTAATCACGTGGGTCCGCCATGCTGGACGGCAAAAGCATGTAATCAGTGAGCGACACGAGTACTAAACAAAGGGAAAAGTAGAGTCCGAAATAGTTTTTGCGATCTTCAGCATTCCCTCTACTAGTTCAAGCCCATGTTCAGTTATCAGAAGTAGCGCATGGGGCTCAAAGAGAGCGGTATTTACAAAAGTTAAGTGTTTTTAACTAGCTTACGAACGTTAGCTTAAGTTCTCTCTGCAGCTGTTCACCAATGTAAACAAGCTGCCTACTTTGCCTAAATTCACCCGACTGGATTTATAACATTATGTTTCACTTCACACCGAAGCTGGTTTAAAAAATGTCCGGATCCCTACAAGTGTTTCTTGCTGCTGCTGTCACACGGGGATGAGACAAGATTTCTCGACGTTCGCACTAAATGACGTAATTTTAACACATGTAATCATACATTGGAGCAATGTTGTAATCAATTATCTCACATTTCACTACAGTGCGCATACTCCATGGTGAAATATCTATCCATCCATCAGAAGAACGCATCACGTTTGTCCCTGTCCCTGTCTTCGTCATGAAATAAATAAACGTTAATCTTACCCGGTAAAAACACGTTCACTGTGAACCTGAGGGCTGCTAGTCCGTTTGATTGATCGCTGCAGTTCATCTCCGTCCTCAGTCTCGATCAACGTCATTTGAAAAAAAAAACGAGTTGACTGTTAGTGCAGCCAGCCACGTAGCAAGTTGTTACCATTTTACTGTGAAACCAACTAAGTAAAAGCGATAAAAGGCTACAGACGGGGTTGTTTTGACTAGCTTCACCAGAGTTTCAACGTGTATAAACGGTCTTTTTGCCATCTGTCATGGCGAACGGGACGGTCCCATGAGTGGCGTGCAAAGGGTCAATAAAATGAGAAGCTCCAATATGCGGAGGGACTCGGCATGTGAGAGGTATTATACTTTTCCAGTTTGTGACATCACAAAGAGAGACTTTTTGAATTGGCTTGTTTTAGCCACAAAATTCCTAAAACCAAACAATGGGGGGGGGGGGGGGGGTTGCATGATAAGTCTCTTTTATAATTGTTATTTAAGCAGACTTGTTTTACATGAATGTTAAAAATATATACACAGATCTGCTGTGATTTCCTGAACAGCCTCTGTTTGGAGAAATGGACATTATAATCAACAGGACTGATGAGCTAAGGGCTAGTCCAAAAGAAGCCAACTCTGAGGTGTCTTGCTGCGGTCATAAAACTGCTCCAACCTCCAGACATTCTCACCAGTTCATGTAAATCATCACTTTCACAGTGCTATTATGTCAGCAGACATATTTCTGCTGACATAAGAAAACATTGGGTGTTTTCTGCTGAATTCGACCCCTGGATGCTTCAGAAATACTTTTTGCTGCTTCTGGTTAATCAATCAATCAATCAATCAAATTTTATTTGTATAGCACCTTCTACAACATTATCCGAAGCCCAAGGTGCTGAACAACATCATTAAAAGAAAAACATTCCCAGTACATGGGCATAAAAGCAGGATAAAAACGTAAAATCATAAAATATCAAGCAAACACTATTACAGATAAGAGATATCGGAATAAGACTAATCGATAAAAAACAAATGTCGGACAAAATAAAACCAAGCATCTGGGTTAAAAAGAAGAATAGTTAAAACCATAATGTTAGGGCAATTCAAGTGACCCTAGCGCTAAAACGCAATCAGATAAAAATGAGTCTTTAAACAAGACTTAAAGACGTGAAGGGATGGTGCCTGCCTAATGCTCAGTGGCAATTCGTTCCACAGAGTTGGAGCCAAAATAGAAAAAGCACGACAACCCCTCCATCGAAATTTCGACCGGGGGACCACCAGAAGTTCCTGTTCGGCTGAGCGAAGAGACCGAGATGGAGCATACCTGTTCAAAAGCGCAGTAATGTTAGAGGGGGCACTGCCCTGGAGGGCCTTATAAACGAGAGTTAAGATTTTAAACTGAGCTGGATATTTTACCGGGAGCCAGTGCAGAGCAGTCAGCACTGGGGTAATGTGCTCTCGACATCTAGTGCCTGTCAGGAACCTAGTCACAGAGTTAGATTTAGAATAATAAGTAACTACAGAATTCAATGTAGTTAACTATTTCAGTGTAATTGATAGTGGTGTACAATGTGAAACTTTTGTATTATATTCATTTTTTACACACAGGCTGACATATTTCACTAATGAAAATCCCATATTCAGTATGTCAGAATATTGGAATATTGTGAACAGGGTCAATATTAAAGAGCCCTGGTGCCACGCTCTAATCAGCTAATTAACTCATAACACCTTCAAAAGCCTTTAAATGGTCTCTCAGTCTAGTTCTGTAGGCTACACAATCATGGGGAAGACTGCTGACCTGACAGTTGCCCGAAAGACGACCATTGGTACCTTGCACAAGGAGGGCTAGACACAAAAGGTCATTGCTAAAGAGGCTGGCTGTTCCCAACGCTCTGTGTCCAAACACATTAAAGGGATACTTTGCAAATTTTTCCTATTTTAAAATAATTGTCTTTAGCCAGTATGAGCTAAAACAATCCCTACTGGTTAATGAAAGGCCAACCTCCCCCTTTAATCTGGTGGGCCGCTCTGTTGGGAATTAGAAATAACTGAGCTGACATACCTGGCGCTGCAGTCTGTTTCCAGCACATTTCCTGCATGTTTTAGATCATAGCTGATTTGTTCAACTTAGTGATGAATCATTTCTGTAGACACTAAGGAATGCTGGGAGATGTTTCAGCTGTCACATTAAGGTGTTACAAAGACAAACACACAGCGAGGAGATAGGCTTTGGTGTCGTTCTACCTACGGACACTAGAGGGTGCTAAAAGCAAGCCAAAACTGCTTAGTCCCCCTTTACTATATAGAGGCAAAGGGAAGGATGAGATGTTGTAGAAAAAAATGAGGGGGAGATTCACAAAGAGTGGACTGCAGCTGGAGTTGGTGCTTGAAGAACCACCACGCACAGATATGGGTTTCAGCTGCCGCATTCCTTGTGTCAAGCCACTCTTGAACAAGAGACAGCGTCAGAAGTGTCTCATCTGGGCTAAAGACAAAAAGGACTGGACTTCTGTTGACTAGTCCAAAAGTTATGTTCTCTGATGAAAGTAAATTTTGCATTTCCTTTGGAAATCAAGGTCCCAGTGACTGGAGGAAAAGAGGAGAGGCACAGAATCCATGTTGCTTGAGGTCCAGTGTAAAGTATCAGTGATGGTTTGGGGTGCCATGTCATCTGCTGGCGATGGTCCGTTGTGTTTTCTGAGGTCACAGGTCAACGTAGCCGTCTACCAGGAAGTTTTAGAGCACTTCAGGCTTCCTGCTGCTGACCAACTTTATGGAGATGCAGATTTCATTTTCCAACAGGACTTCCAACACACAGTGCCAAAGCTACCAGTGCCTGGTTTAAGGACCATGGTATCCAAGTTCTATGATTTCTATTGGGAATATGCAACAATTCAGAAGAGCTGAAGGCCGCAGAGCAACAAGGGCTCTCCTAACACCTGAGCAGTTCCACAGACAGGTGGACTCCGTGCCACGCTGCATTGCTGCAGTAATACGGCCAAAGAAGCCCCAACCAAGTACAGAGTGCTGTAGATGCTCATACTTTCAGTTGGTCAACATTTCTAAAAGTCCTTTTTTTGGATTGGTCTTAACTGGTATCCTTTGGGGATTTTCATTAGATGTCTGTTATAATCGTCAACATTAACTAAATAAATATTTGAATGGCTGAAGTTACACTTTCTGATTGGAATTACATATAACACAATTTAGTCATGACATTCTAATTTTATGACCAGCGCCTGTATATACACTTTTACAGGATGGCCTGCTAGGCTACATGAACCCTTCAACTCCAAGAAGAGGTACAAATCACCCACAAATCCACACAACGCCAAATAACTGCAATAACACTTTATTTTATGAATGCTTTCATTTTTCAATGTTATGTACACATAATTTGCTCCCAGGGGAAATAAAACATTCAGTGCGGAAAGAGAAAGGAAAAAAAGAAAAGGCATCAAAGTAAAAAATAAGAGTAAAGCACAAACCTTATAATAATTTTATAGCATTGACCATTAGGATTTTAACTGATGTCTACATAATATAGTCAGTGATTCACAGAACTGTGCAAAAATCTGGATTTATCTCATCCCTTTTTTATTTTGCCTTCAATAAACCAGCTAGTTTTGTACTTTTTCACATGGTTTTCATTCATATAGTTCTCCAGACTTTCTAAAAAGGCTTTTTCTTAGAAAATTAGTCATTTGTTTTTGGTTTATCCTCATACTTAGAGGGCTTCTAGTTTATTCGCTTTAGTTAAGCCCTCAATGCCGATCTACAACCCTTTAAGAACTGAAGACGCTCAACGTAAAAGATGAACCTGTGTTGGGTCAGCACGAGTGACGATACCGGTCTCGTACAACCCTGTCCTTGGACACCTTGTTCCGAGTATCCTGCAGCAAAATCCCAACATTTGATCCCATTTCTTTAGCTGGATCTCTAAAACTGGTCAAAGGTCAATCAGTGTTTGTTCCAACATGATTTATCTCAACATGGTCTACGGTGTCCTTCAGGGGTAAAATGCTCTAAAGATGATGTGGAAAAAACAAACAAACAAAGAAATCATACCAAAACAAAAATCCTCAGAGCCGAGTCCTGTTCTGTTCTGTTGGAAGCAGCCACTTTTTAAATCAAGGAAACTAAAGACCAAGTTGTCAACATGACAAAAACTAGGTTACAAATGTATGGCAACAGGATATATGGGATGATTATTTAAAATGTAATCTTTTTGTTCAAATAGCAGTTAATAAGTACAGTGGAGGTCAGGGAAAAGAGATTACAGCCCGTCCAAAAGCACAGTAGAGGCTGTGTCATGGTTTGGAGCTTAATTTCAGATATACTGAGGATCTTGATCAAATTTTTAGGAACTGGGAACACAGAACGGCATTTCATGTATTCACCATACGATACCACACAAAAAGGAACAATATCAGTCATGAATTAGTTGCCCAGTCAATGAATCAGAGAAATGTCTCAGAAAGCCTGGAGAACTACAAGCTTTAACGATGTTACAAGAAATATGACCAGAGAAATGACAAAATGTTGTTTTTTTAAGGCTCATTTGAATTTATTCCAATCATTTTTGTACCAGTTCATCACTGCACACCTTTAAGATTTTTCAAGCAAAATAAAAGAAACACGACTACTGACGAGTATTGTATAACCGCCCAACAGGAGGTAGGGTTATATAGAAATGTTTTCATTTATACAACTAATACAAGGTGCAGGCTGTGGCCAACAGCGCCCTCTGTTGGGCAGGCTGTGAACAACACATCCCTCCCAGTGCATGTTAGGACGTTGGTGCACATATTTACACAAATACAGGACACGTGTTGGGAATATAAACAATCATCACACTACTGTCAGGCTTGAATATTTTTTATGATCATTTACTCAGTTTAAGAAGCCGAAGCCTGTGGGGATGTTAGTTATTGTAAAATTAGTGAGGTTTTATAAAAATTGCATAGAATCAAAAAGGCCCTGAAAATTTATTTTCGTAAACAATCCCAACAACAAATATCTTTTCTAATTATTGCTCATTTCATAAAACAACATCTGGCCTTTGGCTTATCAACAATTTAAGAGTTCTAGGATTTAACAGATCATCACTATGAATTAGGCATCTTTAAATAAGGCAACAGTAATTACAAGGTGCCATGCTGCAATTCACTATGAATTAACACACAAGTTGCTGCAACCGAGGAAATGTTTAAGTCTAAAGAAATCTGGGTTTGCAGTATGGAAGATGACGCTGCAGTCAAGTCTGAACACACATCGTCGTCCTGCTGCCCTAAAAACACGGTAAAATATATCCTCTAGGCAAGAGGAGAGCATCTGCAATCTCCCATGAGGTATACACTTCAAGACTACGTGCTGAAGACATGGTGAAATCCCTCATTCTGACACGTTTATGACAGCAACTAGAGCAAATGTTTGAAATGAGTAGACTGAAACAAGTCAGCAGATTCAGCACTCACCATCCAGACAAACGCCAACTCTACCAGGTTCAAGTGTTTCACTGTCCCCATCTCTCTAGTCAGGCCAGTGTTGTGACGTTTGACCCATCCATATTGAGACACGACGGGAGATTTATAACGAATCGGAAAAGACGGAACAACCCAAGTATTTGACCAGTGTAGCGGAAATGAGAACGGTGCTGATTAAACACACTACTAGAGGTCTTCAACACTGTGTCGCTCCACTGCGACTACGCAGCATTGCTGTTTGTCATCTTACCAGAGCGGATGCTTTTGTTAAATTACTAGAAGTTTATTCAGTTTGTGAAAGAGAAATGGAGTGTTTGGTGCCAGATCAATCGTCTGGCTGTGCACGTGGGACCCTGCAGCGTTATCCCATTCTCTGTTTCTATTCCAGACGTGCAAGTGTCGCCGAGCGCGGCCCAACGGTCACAACAGAGCTCATCGATTCCTCAATGGTTTTGATTTACACTTCCTGGGACAGCTAATACATTGGCAAGTACAGCACTGCAGGGTCACATCTGACCTCTGCAGTGCACACGTGCACACGCATGCATGCACACACACAACCAAAGCAACATTCACCACTAATGTGCTGACCTGGCCAATCAGACAACCCCATGTCACCCTGCCAAGGACTTACTTATAAAGCTCATATAAGCCCATGCACGCACGCACACGCACACACACACACACACACACACACTTACAATAATGCAAATAATAAAGCTAATTTAAGCATTTAGAGTGCGGAAAATACATTAGAAAAATAATATATTTTGTCTTTTCTGCATCTAAAATTTAGATTAAATTCTTGAAAAGTTGAGATCATCACAGAGTTTTTGTTCCTGGTAACTTCTCCTAATCTACACATTTTACCAGCAACGTGTAGGTGAAAGCGAACAGTTTAAGGTCCATCGGGACAGGAACGGAGCAAAGGCGTTTTTATTCTCACTAAATAAGCACTCCGACACGTGTAACAGTTCCTGACCCACTCGGGCCCATCACCTCTAAATCCACTTGACATCAGAAAGTAAATGAACTTTTATTTAAAAGGATTAAAACGTGTTGTTTTGAGACTCGCTCAGCTCGGACCATCACCTCAACACCACATTCACGCTGCCTTAAGCTTCCTCGGTCGTCGTGGGTCGTTTCAGTTCTCGGATCTGCTTGACCAGATAGTTCTTCTCATCGCAGAACTGCTCGTCCTCGGATCGGTCTGTCTGGAAGTGGCTCAGGAAGTCCACCAGCTTGGTCTGGTTCTTCAGCAGGATGTCGAGCACAGGCTGAGTCTTGTGGGGATTTGCAACGAAAACCTTTAAACACACAAAACGAGATCAGGACTCTTCCACAACACCAAGGGAAAACGGAGCATTCCTTAAAGGAACACATGGACGGGTATGAGACTCGAGTTTGGCCCATCTAGGCTAAGGCTGGGTAGATTAGCTGTGGAGAACTGGATTGTGGGTAAATTACAGAGACAGTAAAGCACATTGCAACAACATTTTCACAACTGCTAATGTGTGACTTTGCTTGTGAGTCGTGAGTTTAGTGGCTCTGATCTCTGCAGATGACGTGGTCCTCTGAGCAAACTACGACCTTCAACTCTTGAAGAGACGCATGGCTAACATCTGGGATGAGGATTGGCACCTCCAGATCCGAGGCCTTAGTTCTGGATGGGTAAAGGTAGACTGAGGTCCTCCCTCAAGCAGAGGAGATTAAGTATCTCAGGGATTTGTAAACAAGTCAGGGAGAGGGGAACAGGAAGCAGTCTGTAGTGAAGAGGGAGCGAAGACAGGAAGTGAAACTCTCACTTCACTGGTCGTCTTTGTCCTAAAGCCTCACCTCAGGTCACGACCCAAAGAACAAGATCGTGAATCCAAGTTTCCTTCGTTAGATGTTCGAGCTCAGCCTTGGATTACAGGGTGAGGAGCTCACATCCAGGAGAAACTCGGAGTAGAACCACTGCTGCTCCTCCTCGTCCAGAGGAGCCAGCTGAGATTCTCCCAGGGGAGGCGTTTCAGGCCCGGGTCGACCCAAGATCTGCTAGAGGAACTATATCTCCAGGTTGGTCTGGAAACTTCGTATGTTCAGATCTGATCACGTGATTTCAGACTCGATCGGGATCGGGCGTTCCTTCCCGATCCGGACTCTGATACAGGGTTCAAATTACGGGATAGCTAAGGAGAACCCAGTTCTCCTGAAAGGCCGTCGTGCTCCCCTGAAGCCCTCAACTTACACACCCAGAGGGAGCCCGAAAAAAGATCCTGTTTCTTATTATTTCAGATGACGACTAAAGTCATCATTTGCATTTTTTACTGTGTGGGCGTCGGACGAGCCCCCGCACAGTGAGAACAAACATCTCAGCTCTAAAGCCGATCTTCAACCGCATACGTCACACGTCACGTGATCAGGAAGCAGAACATCCACGTGTTAGGAGATCGTTTTGGGCCGCTGCTGTAAAAAAAGTGAGGCGCGAACCGGAAAAGCTTCTGCCGATCACAATTCAACAACGGATTATGAAAGAATAGATAACGCTCGAAACGCGCGGATTCTTCCTGATGTAACCCCGGCTTTCCACGGGAGCCGTCAGCAGCGCGTTACTGCAGCAGCACGTCATAGCTGCTGATAGGAACCGCTGTGGTCAACAGAACCTTTTCCACCGGAGCCGTCAGCGGCGCGAGTCGGCCGCGTCTCAGGAGCAGCATGTCGCGGCCTTTACGCGCCGGTTCTATTTTCTACGCGCAACGCCTCTGAAACGGGTCAAGTTCGACATTTTTGGGGAAGGAAAGACAGGAAATCGGACGCGGAAATGGAGAGAAGCTCCCGAGATTTTCAGCATAAAGAAACATACTGCCTTCCGGTTGCTTTACTTTTAAAAACAGTTACTAACTGTGCGTCCCCGTGAGAAGTTATCACCTAGCTAGCGGTCTCCTTTGTTTTTCAGGTCCGTATTGGCGATTATAAAACGGACAGAACATAAAACACAAACCATGTTGTAATTTTCTCCTGCTTGTTGTTGTGTTTACTGACGAAGTCACTCGTGTGACTTCGTGCTCGGTCGGTGACAGCTGCTCCCCTGCTGATTCGCGTCTCGTGGGAAGGGCCAAGCAGCAGCTTACGCGAGCAAGACGTGCTGCTGCAGTAACGTGCTGCTGACGGCTCCCGTGGAAACCCGGGGTAACTCTTTCTATTTATGCTTGTAAACGGGTTATTCTGATCAACTCAGAAACCCGACCTTAACCCGATCATAACCCGGATATTGGCTGCATGTAAACGTAGTCAATCTTGTGCTTGCTGGTGTTGATCAGCTTTGGCGTGGGGTTCCTGCTGCTCACCTTGAAGACGTGAAAGGCTTCAAACTGGATGTTGCGGCTGTTGTCCCTCAGCAGGTTCATCATCAGTTTCAGGTTCTCTGCCCGGCTGATGTACTTTGTCATGACAGTGAAGTTGTATCTGTCCAGCAGAAGCTCCCCGAGCAGCTGAAAAATCAAAACAACATTTCTATCACTGAGCAGACGACTAAAGCATGGAAGCGTTTCTAATGGATGTCTGGTTTCAGTGCGAGTACCTTCAAAGACTGCCGTTTGGTTACGTAGTTGTCTGAATGCAGAAGCTTTTCGTACTCCGTGAACACCTGACGGACGTTTCAAAAGCTTATTAGACACAAGAAGCCGACTGAACACAGGTCCGTTTTACAAAACTCACCCTGTCATAATTGTTCTCCAGGAAATCCGCACACATAATCTTATGTCTAGTCAGAAGATCCTGAGAGGGGAAAGGAGAAGGCTGATTCACATGGAGGCTAGTGTCAGAGCAGCACTTCGTATGAAAATACACGTTTACCTTAAACGAGGCAAAGGCATCAGAGGCGATGTCGAAGGTCGACAGCTCCACATAACGGAAGAAGCAGAAGAACTCTTCAGAGAAGAGCACGGTTCTGGCCAGAGGCTCGTGACGCAGACACTCCCTCAGCATCATACCGCAGTTCAGAGCCACCTCTGCACTCTCGTATCTGTGCAGGTTAACACACATCAGGCCCAAGTCATCACCACTCATCAGGGACCAACTACACAGAGCTGCACAGGAACGGAGCCCTAAAATAACCAACAGAGCCTGATCTGAGCAGAAACCTGCATCCTTCCAGGTGGGCAGGAGTTTAGGGATGTTGGTTTTCGTCTCAAGTCTTAAACTAGAAGAACTGGGAGACGTGAGACCGACTGAGGCAGCCTGAGAACACACGGTTCCTGTTAAACCAGAGCTGCTGCATCTTCTCTCCATCTACACGTGAAACCCACAGGTGAACACAGCAAGTTCCTGCTTGTTCCTCTGGGAGATGTTCACGTGCACACACTCCAAGTTAGACCCACCTAACGTGTTTGAGGAAACTGAATAGTTTCCAATCTCAACGCATCAATAAAATCAGTTTAGTTTCCAATTCCATTTTCACCCCTTTGGTTGCCTCTGAGCTTCAACTCGGCTTTGCAACAGAGAAGTGGACAACTCGACTGAACGGTCATGTCTCCAGACACCAAACTCACCCTTTCAGAAGCATGAAGAGGATCTCTGGGTGTGTAGAAATGTATTCGACTGTGGGGGTGCGAGTGCCAATCTGACGCCTCACAATGTTGCTGAACAAATGAACCACATCCTTTTTACCCTGCAGAAGAACGGCACGGATTAAAGACTGACATGTTTTGGCTTAAGGCACACACCCAGGATCATGTGACGCTTTCTACTAAAACGACAATTACAGTTTCCTCACCTCAAAGTCAATCTTCTGCAGGTTTGCAATGAGTGCAATGAGAAGGTTGGTGTTGTAAAGCTCTTGTGCAAGCTGAGCCACAGCTTCGGTTTGAGGTTCCTTGTCACCTGTTCCACAAAGCACTTCCTTTAAAGAGGCAAGACTTTTGGACACCTCCTCTGCAACCTTAAAACACACAGCAGGAATGGAAGTCAGCTCACACAAAGCTAAATAAACTAAAATGCATCTGTCCCGGTTATGTGCTAGAGAGAGGAAACCACGTCAGACCTTTTCACACTTTTTACTCTCTCCAGAATCCAGCTTTTCCATGTATGCGACATTCTCTTTCAAACTCCTCACAATTTCAGCTGGATTCTTCTGAGACTTCCCGAAAGGAAAAGGCATGACTGACGGTCCACGTTAAATTTCCTGCAAAACATTTATAGATATATATTTAATTAAACAGAAGAATAAAGAGGAGAAAGCTTCTGTGACTGGTCAACTTTCTGCTCCCGTTTCCATGAGGAAAAACCTTTATGCAGAAATGTGGCGTTCTATCAGACAGCACCATCTAGAGGCAAAGGGAGGGACTGCACCTTAAGCCCCTCCCCCTAGTTTGGTGACTACTGGAAGCAACGTAGGTGAACGCGCACCTTTAACTGGCAACAGAGCTACAACGTGATTGTAAATCGGGCCTGATCACGTGATTTAGAGTTAATTCCCAGTTTGCCACCAACAGTCTCAAAGAGAAAATGCCAAATGACTGCAAACTGTCGGGTTACGTTTCCAGCAGCACCAGAGCTACGCTTTAGCTACAGATGTTGCGCTGGGAAAAGTTAGCCTACCGGCCAAGACATCACGTGCCTGCTTCGTTGCAGGAACGTAGATCACTAAATACAGTTGCTAACTGAGGGAGTAAACAACCTGAAACATGAGCAATGCTGCCACATTTAAATATACTCATAATACAAACATGTTCTTAATCACGGTCCTTCCTAAACAAGCAAAAGTGAAGCTTAAGGACAACCTGGATGTGTTTGCTTCTTATTTTTATTGCTTTCCTGAAAAAGTATCGGATTGGGACTCGGTATCGACAGATACTCAAAATCAGACCTTGAGCAAAAAAACAAAAACAAACACGTGTTCTGTTAAGTCTGCAAGTGGATGTCGCGTGCTATTGGCTAATGTTAAGTGACAGTCAGGGCATACTGCATGAGGCTCAGGAGAAAAAACAATGTTGACATATTGTCTACATTATACATACCTGCAAACTCGGAGGGTGTGAAAAAGGTAACAACCACAACAATCTAAATAAACTCATCAAAATGTTTTTTTTGCAAAATGCAAACCATTTTCTACCATGAGGTTTAGACGGTCTCTGCTCAGAGAAAAGAAAAAATATGCCTGACAAAAAATGATTAGAGATCATCATATATTTTTAAGAATTATTATGAGACAAATTCACACTCAGAACACTAAACATGGAAGCATCTGAAAATATTCCAGAACACTGTCATCACCCCTAATAGGTTTTTGTTGTTCTTGCTGCGGCTGCTTTATATAGCGACTCGTTGCGTTCTCCCTCAACCCAAATCCTCGGATCACGCATTTTAGCTAAAGCGCTAACGTTAGCTTGCCTTGCGTTGACTGTAGAGTTGTGGGTGATGGTCACGCAGATGTGTCATGAGATTTGAAGCGTTGCTGCCTTCCACAGACACTTTTTCTGCACGTGCTGCAAACAGGATAGCCGTCTTCTATCAGCTGTCCCTCGGCATTCTTCAAATATCCAAAAGATGCCCGTACTTCCCACTTTGTCTTCTTTGAGGGATAATAAATGTCCTCCTGAGCGCTGCCGTCTCTTCCTTTGGCCATTATTTCAGCTTTAGCTTCAAGAAAGTTTAGGTTGTAAACAACAAAGCGCGCATGTGCCGCCGGCAACTTCAGCAGATGATACGGTGGCTGGTAAGGGTCACGCGCCTACACTGCAGCCACGGTAATCCACCGAGATAATATAGTTTTTTTTTTAAACATGACAGTTATTATTATTGTCAACTTTTTTTTACCGGGGTTTACCGCTACTCCGGTTACCGTGACAACCCTATTTTATTCACAGAAAAAAATCAGACTAGTGATTTCTCTTGGAGTTCAGCTTATACATTCAAACAGCACAGCAATCTATTTAAACTATGTTATTTGTCCATCCATCCATCCATTTTCATCCGCTTACCCGGAGTCGGGTTGCGGGGGCAGTAGCGTCGAGAGGCCAAGACTTCCCTCTCCCCAGCTACTTGGGCCAGCTCCTCCGGGGAAATCCCAAGGCGTTCCCCGGCCAGGTCCGGTTAGAAGTCCGCTCCGACAGCTTCTGGCGTTTTTAAAAAGTATCCCAGGGGCACGGTATGGGTCGGAGAAGTTTAGTCTATTTAATTTCTGACTATATAAAACGATTTCTTCGGTTTTAAAGTGTGAAGTAACCTCCTTCTGTTTACATTTGTTGCCTGCCAACATGGCGTCTACTCTCTGAGAGTCACGTGACGTCCGGAGCTCTATGGTACTGTAGGCGCGTGTCTGTATATTTTTAATTGTAGCACTGGTGCAACATCTTTCCCCAGAACTTTATTGAACAAAAGTAAGTTACATGTAAGAAAAATGCTTTTTACTGGTGCATAGTGTGGTCATCTGGATGCAGTGGAGGAAAGTACAGGAACCAGCAAAGGCACAAAGGCAGAACCGGTCCAAAGTTTGGGATCAAAAGTGTCTCATGCAGTGACATGCAGATTGGCTAATGCTAAAGCTAACGGGTACCAGTCTCACGATCAAGTGGCGCACAGAAAAATATATGATGATCGTAAAACTATGAAAGACTAAACTCTACAAGCGGATGAAAAGTCCCCACCATCCTGTTTATTTTGCATCCTGCAGCGCTACGGATCAGAACCGCTGCAGAGACGAGTCACATTACTGCTACAAGTCTGTGTCTCCACACACAGGAGCAGTAAGTATGACAAGCCGTTGTAGTATATAATTAACAAATGCTTCTATCTTTGAACATAATTTAAACTGGATTATTGCCAACCCGTACATAATAGACATGCCACCATTACATTGTTAGCAGCAGAAATTAAATGTTATTACCATTTCCAATACAAATGCATGTTAATGAAATGCATTATATTTTACTGGATATATTTATGTGTTATTTTGGCTAAGACGAGTGTAATTAATACAAACCTAAAATGTTTCTGAGATGTAGGTAGCGATGGGTACCGAATTCGGTACTTTTTAAGGTACCGTCCGAATTCCATAGAACCGACCGAGCACCGATTCACGTCATTTGAAACGGTGCCTCGTTTCGGTACCCGTCCTTCATAACGAGAACTTGCCTAGACAGCTGCGCGTGCGCAAGAGCGTTATGTCGTTGGTCGCTGCGAGCGAGTTGTAAACAGAGCAGCATGGTAGAAAGAACGCACGCTAACGCTTGGGTCCACTTCACTAAATGTGATGGGTAACTGGGTGATGATGAAACCAGCGACAACGATCTAAGTGAGACATCCTCATCTTAATCTGCTCCGGTAGGTAAATAAAATGTTTAAGATAACGTTAGCTCGATATGTTAGCTTCTGTTTCGCTAATGGTGCGTTCGCTTTCTCCCCGGAACTCCGAATTTCCGACTAGAAGAACATGAACGCGCTCTAAAGTTTTGCTTCACTTTACTAAATGCGACGGGTGATTGGGTGAAGATGAAACCAGCGACAACGATCTAAGTGTGAGGCATCATCGTTTTAATCAGCTCCAGCAGCTAAATAAACTGTTTAAGATAACGTTAGCTTGGTATGTTAGCTTTCATTGCCACCGTCCTCGGAAATTCTAACTTCCCAGTAGGAAAAATCAAATGAAAAAAGACGGCAAAAGGAATGAAGATACAAAGTAAATTTAGTTCACAGTAAAGATGTTTGCTTCAGTTTAATTATCAGCTTATAAAACTACAAGGACGATGTTAAAATACAAACAGTTGTTTGTTATTAATTGTGATATTTATCAAATATGGTTATGAATTGAGAAAAATATATATTTAATTATAAAAGAGAATTCAAATATTAAACACTCAAAAGTATCTAAAACTGGTACCGTTAAGTACCGGTATCGATTCCTAGGTACCAGGAATTAGTACCGAATCGATTCAAATGTCAAAGGTACCCATCCCTAGATGTAGGTCAAATTTTAAAAATATTTGGGAACTAAACACCAATTTAATGCATATTATTGAGCTTTTTATAATACGAGTGTTATTTCAGCCTGATCATTTTGTTGTTTTATTTCATATTTTTTAGCAGCAAACCAGTTTTGTTTCACTTGAAACGTTGTCAAATGGAATATTCTATTAATCAACAGAAGCTTAGATTAAAACACTTAACGAAAAAATATTTGGCCTTTAAAAAAGTGAGGCAGTTGAATGCATAGAGCATGCATGTGCTGGCGCATGGTCAGGATGGTACCACCTCTGCCTCAATTTGAGCCAGGAAAAACCCTGAATGTATTTTTTCCAGGAGCGTCAATGTTTAGGAATAGAACTGAAAAGAAAAACTGTACCGGATGCGTTGCCACAGAGCGTGTAAGGTTCTTAACCCTTTGCCAAAATCCAATTTGGATCATTTTTAAGCACTTTCAAAGATGAATACTTCATATTTTCCAGCAACTTCCAATGTTAATGCTTTATGAACAGTTGATATATGTTAATAAGTAATTTACTCCCTGTGTTATGGCAAACTTCAGTTACAGTTCCAAGAAACCATAACACTTAAGACAATGAAGAAATCTTTATCTGATGATTGTCCTATGGTGCTGCTGTGATTTGCCCCTGTTCTGCCGTCTTTGCCTGAGCTGACCTTTTAAAACATCCCAAAATATACACGAGTTTGGCCGTCAGGAGGAAATGTGTGTCTTTTTAAAAGGCACGATTAAAAAAAGAGCATGTTTGCAAAGCAGTCTGTTTTACGATCCTTTGATACCTAAAATAAATCACTAAATCTCCTAAAGGCACATGCAGAGCTAAGGAAATTCAAAAACTTCAAATTCAAACTTTTCTTTAAAAAAAAAACATTTATCTATAAATATGCTTTTAAATAAACCATGATTAGGATGAGACATAAGAAAAAAGGGGGAAGAAGTGGGGAACTAAAAATTGACAGAATCTTGTGCAACAGTTGAACTAAAATTACCCCAAAAAAGACAGACTGCAAAATAATTATTTAACACAAAACCCGGACTTAAATTAAGCAAAGACACATGAACAGACAATGAGATGGTCAAAGCCAAATAGGCCAGAATTAATTGATAGACAAAAAAATAGACAAAAAGTGAGGCATGTTAAGGATGACAGCAGAGCTAAAACAAATCGTTAGGGCTGGTTCCTCTCTCAGCCCCTCCTGTCAGCTGGGGGCCCTTCTGCACGTCGGAGCCCAGGGGGCCCGGTGTTTCATAATCCGGCCATGGCTACAGACAGCTACAACTCATCCTAGCTAAAGTTGAGCAAAAACATCGATATCACAACAGCTCAGCAAGCGAGCGGTTTACTTGATTATACCAAGTTAGCCACTTTAGAAAAATAAAAACGTGCTTTCTTTGAGGCTGAAACGGTTCGTTTGAACGGCATTAGGTCGTAACCAAGATAGCTCAGGTGTGAAAAATGCTAACTTCCACAGCGACATGAGGAAGGGCGAAACGGAGAGAACAGCAGGCTAAAATGTCAAACGTGTGACCTAGTTAGCAGCAGCGAAAACTAATGACAGCTCCACGTTAGAAAAGTTGAGGCCCGTTAACACAAACACGGAGCAAATGAAGACAAACAGTTTTAAACTGTCAACACTCACCGAGGGAAATGACGCTCAGAAACCAACAGACGTCCGGTGGTTGAGGTTAGTTAGCAGGATAGCAAGTTGTCTCCACTTTCTTTATCACCCTGTGCCGCTACTCTACAAAGTAAGTAACGTTATCGTAGACCTGTGGCTGCCCAACATTTACTAACTGACGACTATCATAGCGGTGTAAACGTCTTTTCTACTACAGCTGTCACCGAATTTACAAGTCGTCTAGTTCAAGAGAGACTCGGGCTAGCCTGTCCAACTTCATTTCCCTGTTCTTTTCTACCGAAACAGCCGTCCTCTCTTCTTCCCGGGGACACTGGGCGGGCGGGTGGTGCGCAAAGTGACAGTCGGGAGCTTCAGCCAATCAGCGTGTCCGAACCCGCTTCTTGCGGAAACGCCCCCTCCTGCTAAAAGAACGAACGTTTCAGGGTCCGCGTCATTTCGTCTGGATGATAAGAGCAGAGAATTATGAGGAACTTCAATAGAAGTCCCACCTACGGAGTGTCCTGCAAAGAGAATCAAGTGCACCCACTTTCATGAGAAAAAGACCGAGCGGAATACGAGAAACACGTTTATTAATGACGCCTTCGGCCCTTTAATTTACATTTAAAAAACAGAAAATGAGTATTAGTTAGAGTTTTTACTTGTGACTCCAATTTTTATTCAATGGTTTATAGCATGTTCATTAAGTTGACGTTTAACATTCCAATAATTTACAGAATGACAGGAGAACTGAAAAATTAAAGTACATATTGTACTGAACATAAACATGTATTAGATTGAAAATGACACAAAATGACTTTTTTTTTTGCTAAGCCCGCTCCCCCATCCCGTAGAGCCCCATGCAACTTGACCTGACCACCGTCGTTCAGCATTACCGTTAGAGTTTACATAACAGATGTCAGTCACCACCTGTGCTCAAGCATTTGAGGACATAGACAGATGTAGAGTTGGATAAGTCAGTCTTTTAAAATATGGACTTACCCATCTTGACTCACAACAGGGAAGTCTGTTGTTGGTTTAGTAGGAAACAGCAGAAAACATCTTGGCTAGTAGAAGGTAACTGTTAGCATTATCAACTCCACCACACAGCAGAACTCCTCCGAGCTTGTTTTATTTGTGAAGATAAAACGAGTCAGTGGTAGAGTCTCGTTGCTGTTAGCAAGATGTCCAAATACCTGGAAATAAGAGTCCAAAACCTGCAGTCTGAAGCAACTTTTTCCTCCAGCTGATTTGTACTTCCTGATTCAGGTGGAGTTGAGCTATTTTGTGTGTGTGTGTGTGTGTGTGTGTGTGTGTGTGTGTGTGTGTGTGTGTGTGTGTGTGTGTACGTACTGAACATTCCCAGTACATCCTAGACTGTGAGTGGTGCTCCAACATTCATTTTTGTTGTTTTTCTCTCATCCAACATCCAAAGATGTTAGCTGTACTTCAGGCTAGCATTCTTTAGTTAGCTTTACCATGACCAATGCTTATATCTTGCTGGTGCTGAAGTGGCTTGGGACAGGCTAATGTAAGGTGTTGTGATGTGTTAAACCAACTTTTCTCCAAACAACCTGCTGATCAGCAGCCATTATCATTACTTATGATTCTGAACATGGCTCAGCTCAGCTAAACTCAACTCAGCTCAGTTGTTTTTCCATACGTGAGGGGGGTGGGGCACCCATAAGCATGGGGTAATCTGAACGTTACACAAAAGCATAGCACAGCACATAGGTGGTGATGTTGGACTTTCCCATCTTCTCACACACTGGCTTTTTGTCAGACTCTGCACCCAGAAGCGGCTGCAGATGGCACAGGATCAGGCAGAAAGCTCTGGAGCAACCAAACACTGCCTTCCCTTCATGTTTTGAGAATGGCTCAGCACGTTAGGAACCATGGCAAAGCAGGAAAGTTGGGGGAATACACAGACTTTGGAAAAGACTGTCCAACTGGACCAAACCCAGTCGAGTCAGACTAATTAAGGCTGTTGGAATGGGGACATGGCACTACATAGGAAAGCAGGCCAGAGTAGGCTGTTTGGTATGCTACATTAGTGTGGTTAGTGTGGTTTTTAATTCTAGGATCTCTTTAAGAGTTTTTTTTAGGTTGTTTTTCCCTGGTCAAGAATTTAATAGGGGGAAACACTCATTATGGGAAAATAAGTTGGCACTTGACATAAAAAAGCTTGCAGGAGTCCCCTGGCCAGCCGAGAGACATAGTTCCTGGAGGAGCAGTGGATCTACTCTGAGCCCCTCCCGGATGACCACATTTCTCACCCTATCTCTATGGAAGAGCCCAGCCACCTTGCAGAGAAAACATATTTTGGCCACTTGTATCCGTGATCTTGTTCTCTTGGTCACTACCCAAGCCCGTGACCATAGGTGAGGGTTGGAACATAGACTGACCTGTAAATTGAGAGCTTTGCCTTCTGGCTCAACTCTCTTTTCCCCATGACAGATCAGTACAACGCCCACATCACTGCAGATGCAGCACCAATCCGCCTGTCGATTTCTCGCTCCATCTTTCCCTCACTCGTGAACAAGACCCTAAACTCCTCCACTTTGGGCAGGACCTCATCCCTGACCCAGAGAATGCATTCTGCCATTTTTGGACTCAAGACCATGGTCTCAGATTTTGAGGAGCTGATTCTCATCCCAGCTGCTTCACACTCTGCTGCAAACCGCTCCAGTGAAAGCCAGAGATCACGTTCTGATGAAGCCAACAGGACCACATAATCTGCAAAAAGCAGATTCAATCCTTAGGCCACCAAAACCAATCACCTCAACACCTTGGCTGCACCTAGAAATCCTGTCCATAAAAGTTAGGAACAGAATTGGTGACAAAGGGCAGCCTTGGTGGAGTCCAACACTCACTGGAAATGAGCCAGACTTTCTGCTGGCAATGTGGTCATAGGAACCTAACAGCCTGTATCAGAGGACCTGGTACCCCACACTCCCGAGTATCCCCTAAAGGGCCTCCCGAGAGACTTGGTCGAACGCCTACTCCAGATCTACAAATCACATTGTAGATTGGTTGGGTGAACTCCCAAGCACCCTTCAGGACCTCCTCAAGGCTGGTCATCCAGTGTTCCACAGCCAGGACGAAAACCACATTGCTCCTCCTAAAACATTTTATGATTCATTGCAAATTATTTTGTGAGTATTTCATAAATTCTGAACCAGCTTTTTTTTTTGTTAAAAAAAACTCTCTATATGCATTTATAATGTAGAAAAATCCAAGATCGAGTGTTAAATCGTGGCTGTTTTTTAACCACGCAGAAATGCCTTAATCAGCTAAGTTGAATTTTATTGTGAAAGTCCCACCCGGAAGTCTGGTTGTGTTCGGAAGTGGCTAGCTTAGTGCTCGCGCAGCGAAAACCTAAGAATCGTTTCTGAAGGACGGAACGAAGCACGTAGCCGTGGTCCGGAAAATTTTTCTGTCCGTTGCACTAATTCAGCGCCACAAGAAAAAAAATAAGAGGTAAGAATCGAGCTGCGTGGCCGCTCTGAGTGCGTTTAGCTGGCCTGGTGGCGGCTCGGGCCGTTTTCTCTGTCGCACACACCGAGCTGCTCGCTTTTCACACACATACATCACGTATGGCGCTTTGCTTCGAAACGGCTCGCAAACACCCGCGCCTGGCTTCGTAATTTCCCACATTTAAAGGGAAATAATCGCAGTTCTGTTTCCAGATAAACCCGTTGTCCAACAGTCACATTTTCCTCCCACCGACCTTTATTTTCCTGCACATTAAGGCCTTGTGAGAAACATTCGGTGGCGTTGGGATGCTCAGAGTGAAAATAGTTTCCAGTTAGTTTGCTGGAAGAGACACACACCCCCTTTAATTCAAAACTTTCTGGGGGAAAATTGGAGCACTTTTGTTAACGATTTTCCTTGTTGTCGTCTCACACCTGCCACCCCACAAAGCCGTGTAGGAAACATGAAAGTGTTTGTGAGAGGAGCCCGAGCAGGAACGAAGGGTGTTTGGTGTTGTTTACAGGGGGAGGATGGGGATGTGTGCCCGCCGAGCCCCGCTTCTGCTGCCGCCGCCGCCGCAGCGAGATCCCGGCCCTGCTAGCATGGCTGTAGTGGCTCAACCAAGGCGTCGCGATACGCTCCTTTATTGTGTTGCTTTTTAAAATGCTCTCACTTTCATTTAAGGAAGGATTCAGTAGTTTTAATCCTCAGCAAACGAGTCTGGTGGGAAGTGCAGATCCATCTGCTGGCTTGTTCCACTGAAGGCTCATGATTTAAAAGTGTTTAAATGATCCTGCTTCATATTTCAGCAGGATTTTATGATTATAGTATTCATGGTGGAGGCGGTAGCTCATGTGAAAAAGAGAAAACATGTTGCATCACCTGTAGGAAAGCCACTTGTGGGTTTTTATGTTTTTCTGCCGTGGCTTTGGCATGAGAAGTATATTGCATCAGACCAGCTTCACCAGGGTCACAATCCCACTTGTGCAGATCTTTCTATGTTGTCACGAATCTCCTCAGAGCACACCCCTCTTTTCTGTAACCATCAGTGCTTAACTCAAACCCTGGTTTTCACTTTAGCCTACCTTTAAAGAGATTTACAACTCTATACCATCACTTCTAACAGTACTGATGTGTAAATGTAGTATTAAATGCTTAATCTTTGGTTTATTCTGAACAGTAATAGTATGGTTAAAGTGCCTGGATTTGATATAGCATTTTCCAGAGTCCTACAACCGCCCAAGGTGCTTTACAACCCAATCAGTCATTCACCCACCCACCCACACACACACACACCAGTGGCGATAAACTACAGTATAGCCACAGCTGCCCTGGGGCTCACTGACCAAAGTGAGGCTAAAATTCACATTGTAGGTGCATTTCCAATCAGGAAGTCGCATTGTGTGATGTGTTGAAGATTTCATTTGTAATGCATTGCTGCACATACGTTTTTAAACACCCGAGAAGATCTGGTACAGAAGCTTTTGTTTGTAATTAAAGTGGTCAAAGGTTTCCAGTAGTTCATGAGCAGGTGCGCACACACTGCAACAGGGATTTTGGCCCACTCCTCCACACAGATCTCTAAATCTGTCAGGTTTCGGGGCTGTCGCTGAGCAACAAGGAGTTTCAACTTCCTCCAAAGATTTCCTCATCATGTTGGAAGACCCAGCCACGACCCATCTTCAATGCTTTGAGTGAGGGAAGGAACTTGTTGCCCATGGCCCCATTCATCCTCTCCTTAATCCAGTGCAGTTGTCCTGTCCCCTTGGCAGTAAAGCGCCCCAAATCACGATGTTTCCACCCCCATGCTTCACAGTAGAGATGTTGTTCTTGGGATGCAAATCCTCTTCCTTTTTCCTCCAAACATGGCGAGTAGAGTTTCGATCAAAACGTTTTATTTTGGTCTCTTCTGAGCACAACGTTCTATAATCCAGATGGTCATTGGCAAACTTCAGATGGACCCGTGATGACTTGAGCAGGGGAACCTTCATGTCATTGACTAGCTCCTCCCGTGTCGTTCTGGGCTGATTCCTCACCTTTCTTATCATCACCGATACCCCACCAGGTGAGATCTCGCATGGAGCCCCCGTCCGAGGGAGCCTCACACATTTTCCACCAGTTGTTCCAGCAGTTTATTTTCACCAAGCTGCTTGGCAATCGCCCCATAGTCCTTTCCAGCCTTGTGGAGGTCCACGGTTTTGTCTCTAGTGTCTTTTGACAGCTCTTTGCTCCTGCCTACTGTAGTAGTTGTGGTCTGACTGAAAATGCGTCAGTCAGAAAACGCGGTGTGTGTGTGTGTGTGTGTGTGTGTTGCATGTAGAGGTGGTCCGCAGTGCTGGAGTGGGCCCCGGCAGAGTTACCTGTCAGCACACACAGCGCTGCTCTGTTGAGTTGGAAGCCATGGCGGTGGAGCCAGACTTTAGTTTCCAGCTGTTTCGGGAAAACTGGTTCTGGTGGCTTCTTTCCACGGGGTTTTCATTTTATTATTTTATGAATGTTTATTTTGGTTGTAGGGAAAATAAAGATGTTCTCTTAAATGACGAAATGAACATCCTAACAGCCTGGCTGCTGACATAGAAAGACGGCATGGTCAAGCAGTTAAATTTAGTTTAAATCTGACCCCAGTTCTGTTTGTGAGCTGAACTAAAGAAAGGTGCATCAGTAAACAGGTCTTCTCTGTTTTCATTTGAATTCTCAGACTCAGAAGAGCCTGTCGTCATGTCGGCACAGAGAAAAGGAGCTGCAGCGCGGC
>NC_091741.1:28934830-28964830 GCF_043380555.1 Nothobranchius furzeri | reverse complement strand
CACTCCAGACAGAAGGTGTTTCCTTTTCTTTCACAACGTGAATGAATGAAATGTATAGAAGCATCAGTTCTGGACCTGGAGATGACATTACAGGACATCGTAACCACGGCAACTAGCACAGACTCTTTAGTCCTCCAAGGTGAAACTTAGAGGGAACAACGTGTTACAAAGATCTGATAGAAGCCCAACAGGGGTTTAAAGCCGTGCTATGCAACTTTTCCACATTTTAAAATCATTTTCATCAGGCATCATGTGCCAGAATGGCCCTTTACAGGGCGAATGAAATCTCACTCAGGCCACCATCGCCCTCTGTGGACAGATTATTGCACTTGCAACTTCAGAGTGGCGATGTGGTCCTTGTTATTAAAGTGAAGCCGACATACCTGGCGCCGCAGTCTGCTTCCAGCCCGTTTCCTGCATGTTTTAGATCGTGAACAGAGCTGATTTGTTTAATGATGAATCGCTCCTGTAGACGCTAATGAAGGCTGCTTACCAAAAAGCTGTCCGATCAGCTAAAAATAATTATTTTGCCAACATCATTGAGAGACATCATGGTGATCAACACAAGCTTTTCAGTACCATTAACTCTGTTCTTTCACTAAAGGAATCCACCGCCCCCTCCACACCAACCATAGCACTTTGCACTGATTTTCAGAATTTTTTCCTGGAAAAAATCAGTTCTATTAGACAGAATCTGTTGGGACCTGTCACCCAGAAAGAACCACTCTGTTCTCCTCCATTCTCTGATTTTGATCCTGTCTCCCTTCAAGATCTGGATAAATTAATCAAGTCCATCAAACCCTCAGGCTCCCCTCTGGATGCTCTCCCCCCAATGTTGCTACTTGGGGCCCTGCCAGTAGTGGGTCCTTTTATTTTGAGTACTTTAAATTCCAGTTTGTCATCGGGAGTGTTTCCAGATTCCTTTAAGAAGGCGGTCCAACTGCTGTTGAAAAAACCTGGCCTGGATCAAAATGATTATGCAAGTTTCTGTCCAATCTCCAAACTTCCTTTTTTATCAAAGGTTAGTGAAATAGTGGTACATGCTCAACTCTCACATCATTTACTGGAACATGCACTACTCGACCATTTTCAGTCTGCTTTTAGGCCAAATCATAGCACTGAGTCTGCACTTATTTGTGTGTTAAATGACATTCTAACAGAAACTGATGCTGGTTCCTTTGTTCTGTTACTACTGCTAGACCTATCAGCGGCATTCGATACGGTTGACCATAACATTCTGTTAACTAAGCTGGAATCTTTTGTTGGAGTCACAGGGACCGCACTAAACTGGTTTCACTCCTATCTGTCTGACAGGAGCTTCAGCATCCACATAGGCGATTGCTCCTCTCCTTTTGTCCCGCTTCCCTGGGGAGTTCCCCAGGGCTCTATTCTAGGTCCACTCCTCTTTTCTATTTATATTTTGCCACTGGGAAATATCATTGCTAAACACGGCCTACATTATCACACATACGCCGATGACTGTCCAATTGATATGGCTTTAAATCAACTAAGTTCCATTACCCAGCTCTCAGATTGTCTCTCAGAAATTAAAACCTGGCTAGCTTCCAACCTTAATTCATGTGTGACCGACCAGCCTTGGGGTTAAACTGGATGCTGACTTATCAGTGAGTGCACATGTTAATGCCACTGTTCGATCCTGCTTCTTCCAGCTTCGTCGCCTTGCCCGACTAAAGCCCATTCTTACGAGGCCACACTTAGAATCAGTGATTCATGCATTTATCACTTCCAGACTCGATTTTTCCAACTCGGTTCTAATTGGTGTAAATGTATCTGTCCTAAATCGTCTGCAGAAAGTCCAGAATGCTGCAGCCAGATGTCTTTCTAATGCTAATAGACGCTGCCACATCACTCCCATTCTGGCGGATCTACACTGGATCCGGTGCAATTTCGGATTCAACACAAGTTTCTAACTTTTACTTACAAAGCCCTGAATGGTCTAGCCCCCTTATACCTGTCAGAGCTGCTCTCTCTTGGAACGCACTCCCTCTGGTGGAACGCCAGGCTTCTTCACTGGCACAGTTTAAATCCAGCCTGAAGACACATTTCTTTAATTTGGCTTTTGGTCAATGATCAGTCTTTTATGCTGTGGCTCTTCTGTTTTGATTGACTTCTCTTTTATTGGCTGTTTTATACATTTGTATTGTTTTAGGTGTTTCTATTTTATGACAGCTTTTATCAGTGTTTAATGTGTATGTATGTGTATTTTAAATGGCTTTTTAGGTTTAACTCTGTGCAGTGCTTTGGTCAGCTGACATGCCGTTTTTAGATGCGCTATATAAATAAAATTGGATTGGATTGGCTGTTAGATGAAGATGTTAAAAGGATGAATGCACTTTTGGTTCTACAAATGGACACTAGGGGGTGCTAAAGCAAGCCTAAACTGCTAAGTCTCCCTTTAATGTGCTAATTAATCTTGTTCTAATGTGAGTAACTGTTCGTGTCATGTTTGTTTATACAAATGTAACCCGTGCCTTGTTGGTCTTTGGGTTGTCTGGGTTACTAGAGACATGTGATCCAACAGTAGTTAACTGGCGGTTTGTCCCGTTCCCAGACTGTACTGTAAGAACCACAGCGGGAACGAGGAGCGGGATGAGGAGGATGAAGAGCGGGAGAGTCGCAGCAGAGAGAAGGCTGCTGTTGACCACGGAGGAACACTGTCTACACAGGTTAACGGTAACTAGGTATGGTTACACACTCGCCTGGTGACATGTTTGGTGTTTTCCTACCAGCAGAAGGCATGTCAACTGTTCTCCACCTTGTTCCTTTACAGCCTCAACCTGAGCGCCTCGGAGGAGAGAAACGGAAGAAAAGTTTTTATACCGGGAACCCCATCAGCCTCTCACCCGTTTTGTGTTTTTATTTGTTTTTTTTTTTTACAACTAAATGGACATGGCGTTCACCAGGTGTCATCTGTCTGGAGCCTGTTTTGAGTTGACGGGGTCCTTCTCATAGACGGCTGTTACTTCCTGTCGGGGTGCCGGGCTTGGTCAGAACTGAGGATTGCTGACGGACTGATTCTCACTCACTGCCCATGGCGCTCCGGATCACATGAACCATTTGCTCAAAAACTCCTTAAGCCTCCAAACGACTCACTTTTCAGAGGAGTCTATTTGTTAAGAGTCTTTATGACACCGTGCCGTTTGATGACCTTGTTTCAACAGTCATGTCTTCAAAAAAGCTCATCATCCCCCCTTCCTATGTTAGTTATTTTGCTACTATGTGGTCATGATGAGTTATTTCTGAGTACCTGGATTTCAGTCACAGGTCTGGCCAGCATGCACTTGGGATCCCCACAGGTAAAGGTGGCGTTTGTCCTCTTTTGTATTTGGTTGTGAAAGGGCGACGCCCCTTTTAGAGGAGTTGGCTTGACTTTCTTTGTTGTACTTGTATCTCAACAAATGTATTCATGAATGATTTAAACAGAAACTGTTTTATTTTACACACCACTGAGTCAGTCGAGTCTTTCTTATGAGACTTAAGCCAAATGACTGTTGGGTGTCAGAGAGCTGCAGAAAATGATAATTTAGCATTCGGATAGCTGAATATTTACACCAAGATGGCCTTTGTTTATTAAATCCCTTCTACAGGTTCACACAAGTTTACACAAGCCTGTGAATTTAGCTTTTTAGTGTAAAATAATCATTTAGAGGTTGTACTTGTTTAATGTGTGCAGCATAGACGCAGGTTTTCAGAACATCGATATTCAAAGTTTGAATAAACTTCAGAACCTTAAGTCATCAAAGAAAGTACAGGTAATTGCAAAGTCCAAAAATATATTCACTTCATTAGTGAAGAAGGTTTCAGTTTTCCCAAGAAAGTCCAGCAGCCGTCTCCAAATCTGACCCAGCTGTGGGATCAGAGCTCCACAGCAGAGCTGCTTGGAAATATCAGCTGACAGGAGAGAGTTCATCCAGTTTTTGGCAGTCTTCAAGAAGGGCAGCAAAGAAGGCGTTTCTCCTGAAAAACATCAGGGACAGGTTAATGGTCTGCAAATGTTCCAGGGATTGGACTGCTGAGGAAAGCGATTGTCTCTGATGAATCTCCTTTCTGATTGGAGAAGGAAGAGGTTTACATGGTGAGGCTAAGATAGTGGACTCACATTTAGCCTCTGAGCAGCCATGAATAAAGCATGGTACCTAAACATCCTCCAAGGGGAACTCCTCCAACCATCTGGTAACAATTTGGGGATTTTCATTTCACTTAATTTGTAAAGCCCTTTCCACGACCTTATCAGACACCAAAGGTGCTGGGCAATGCAACAAGTAAAACATTTAAACAGCCATAAAACCTAATAAAAATGCCACGCTATGACTTTACTGTTGGAGACATTGCGTAAAAATGCTTCTTCAAATGTGACTTAAAAACCAGCAAGGAAGGTGACTTGGCACATGGTTTAAGGCAAATCATTCCATAGCCTCAGAGCCAATACCGAGAACACGCGACTTGTACTTTGAACGTGAAACTACCAGACGTTCCCCATCAGCCAAGTGGGGGGTTCTTGATGGAGCATGCCTGTTAAAAAGGCTAGCCAAGTAAAATGGAGACGCTTCCTGAAGAGCGTTAAACACCAGGGTTTGGTTCGCACCTTGAATTTTGCCCTGAAGTGCACGGGGAGCCATAGATGCCAGCACAGGAGTGATGTGCTCCCATCACGTTGTGCCTGTCGAGAACCTAGCAGCCAAGTTTCCGATTAAATGTAGTTGTGCCACCGCACCCTGACTAAGGCTGGCATACAGTAGTCCATTCTGGATAAGGCCAAAGCATGAGTGACTCCAGGTGAACTCTCGATAGCAGCAGCTTAATTCTAGCCAAGCAGTGTAGGCTAAAAAGCATAAATGCTAACATGCGTGTCAAACCTGAAGCCGAAATCTATCTTCACACCTACATGAACAGTCTTCCACGATAAAGCACTGAAACAGCAGACGGCAAACCCACGTGTTCATCCTTGGTTCCAGTACCTTGACACTGCTTTCCTTTGCTGTCCATGCTATTCCCAGTCATCTATGATGGAGCTCTAGCAGTCTTCTGACAACCAGGTGTGCATATCTGACAGTGTAGGGAGAGCATCACACATTGATCAGAAAATAAGTAGAAAGGAGTCTCCAGAGTTGGATCCATAATCAAAACATGGTTTCTCCAGCTGTGGCCAAAGTTTTGATAATGATTTAAAAAGTTATGGTGTTGATCGTACAATGTTGTTTTACAAAAAACAACTTTTGAACAGCTGCCTACCAGTGACCACAGCCCTGCTGATGTAAATAACTGTAGTTCTTTTTGAGGTTAGACAAAAAATAAATAAAAAGCTCAGGCATGTAGATTAGCTGTTCCTCTGCTTGAGTAGCATTTGTTTAAGAGAGAACAACAACCACACACACCACACCAAGCACATGATAGTGGACACAAGGAAGGAGGGGACACCTCTGCCCTTCTTTATCTAGCACCTTGAGGTGGAGAGGGTGAGCAGCTTCAGATAGCTGGGGGTTCACGTTCACATCAGTAATGAACACCACACAGGGGGTGAAGAAAACTCAACAGCAGCGGCTCCTCCTGAGGAAGTTTGGGATGTCACCCAGAACTATCATCAGCTTCTACAGCTGCACCACCATCTGATATGGGAGCACCACCAGTATGGACCTCGAAGTCCTGCAGAGAGAGTTTAACTGTTGCAAAGATTCCCAGGACTCCACAACCCTCTCTGCAGTGCAGATCCCATCACAGAGCAACAGGAGAGGCTCCTCCATCATCAAACACCCCTGACCCCCAGCTTCGACTACCTTCAGGCTGGAGGTGCACAAGTCCTAAGCTCTTGAGCTGATGCCCCTGGGCAATTTATTTTGATTTTGCACATTTTGAATCTGTTTAAAGGCTCATTAACCTGCTGTTGTCTGACACCAAAATTATTTGCACAATCTGTATTCAACAACTGCACACACCAACTATTATGTCACATTTTTTGCACAAAAATGTACATACATTGTTTACATTTTTTTCGTTGATACATTTTTATTGGATTTTTGCGTGCTTCTGTTTTCTACTACTATTTTGTGTCTAGGACGATACTTTAAGACACCCAGTGTGGGAAGCAAAGTAAAAACTTCATTGAACAAATTTTTTTACTATCTTCCATGTAAGCTTGGCATCTGGAATGTTGTTCAACCAGTTCAGTCATGACGCTGGGTGGTTTGATCTACTTTAGAAATCTTCTCTCATCCTGTTGTTGAATAACTGCGTGAGAAGGCGTTTAAACAACAGAAATGTGCTTTAGCTTTCTAGCTAGCTAGCTAGCTAGCTAGTAGCAGCTCCTTCTTTTTTTTTTTTTTTTTTTTTTTTTTTTTTTTATTTAGACATTTGAATAACAAACATACATGGTATTGTAGAATATAGAAAGGGTATAAACATTCCACATCTTGTAATAACAAGTTGAACAAGTTATGTATACAACTACAAGTATACTTAAACAAAAGGGTATATTTTAGGAGAAAACTGATTAACAAAATAACTGGGAAAAAAATTGAAAATAAATAAATAAACAGAATAAAATGCTCAAGGTACAAATAAACAAGTAAATCAAGTGAAATTATACATTCGGCACAGCTCTAGTGTTTTACACGCTTTGGAGTTAGTACTGTTATTAAGATTCTTCAGATAATTGGAAAACAGGGCTGTAAAAGCAAATATGTTTGGACGCTGTTGAGAGAATTTTGTACAATGTATGTGAAATTTGGCAAAAATGATCAGAAGATTAATAATATATATTTTTCCTGAAATAATTTTATCAGTATGTGAGAGGCCAAATAGAATATGGTGAAACTTCAGTTTACAAGAAGGATCAATTTTGGTGTTTATAAAATTATTTAGATCAATCCAAAATACATGTGTATAAGTGCAGTCCCAAAATAAATGACATATTGTTTCCTCTGCATTGCCGCAAAAAGTACAAAGAGTATCAATATTTTTCTTACGTTTAACCAGATATGTCTTTACCGGATAACATCTGTGGATCAGCTTAAAAGAAACCTCTCTTATCTTATTAGTTATAATAAATTTTCTTGGTAGAATCCAAGTGTTTTTCCAGTCTATATCATTGTAAATATTGTTCCAGTAAAATACAGCTGCAGGTTTGGAAACAATATCTCTTTGAATGATTTGTCTAATACATTGATTTGTGGCCTTATCACTCAATAACGGACATATGTTACCGATGAATATGCTACCGGGATTTAGTTCTGGAATAATACAATTTCTACCCTTAGGAGCAGACACCAATAACCTTCTCACTCCATCTGGTATTGCATCAAAAACTACAGCGTATTCTCTTGGAGTGACAGGAAAATCATAAACAAACAAAAATTCCTTATAGGAAAATAATTGACCATCATCATTCAGTAATTGACTTACAAGTAAAATATTTCTATCAACCCATTTTTGAATATATAATGATTTATTCTTAAATTTAATATCCTGATTGTTCCAAATGAAATATTTATGGGGAGAAAAGTTGTGAGAGTATATCATTAACCAAGATGATAAGAGTTGACTATGAAAGTTGGAGAGTTTAATCGGTAATTTAGAGATATTGTAATTGCATCTTAGCAGAAAGTGCAGTCCTCCAAATGAGTTAAAAATGTGGTTGGTAACAACGTTCCAAATTGAACTGGGATTTTTTAAAAAGAGTTTGATCCATTTGATTTTAAAAGACGCGTTTAAGGAGGTGAAATCTAAAGAGTTTAGACCGCCAAAACACAATTTGTTTATCATTACATTTTTTTTAATATAATGTATTCTCTTTTTCCAAATGAAGTTAAATAATATTTTATCAATTTTTGTGCATAGTTCTTTCGAAACATCAAGTGCCATAGCTGCATAAATAAGTCGGGACAGGCCTTCAACTTTGGCTACCAAGGATCTTCCGGTAATGGATAAATCTCTTTGAAGCCAAAGATTAAATTTATGTTGTATTGCAGTTATAAGAGGGTCAAAATTTTCAGATAATCTGGCATCTTGGTCTTTTTGAATGATAATACCAAGATATTTAACCTTATTTTTAACAGGGACACCTGATATAATAGTATCCGTGCAGAATTTAACAGGGAGAAGTTCACATTTTGGAATGTTGAGTTTAAGACCAGAGGCTATTGAAAAATTTTTGACAACTTTGAGAGCTTCATCAACTTGATATTTATCTTTTAAAAAAAGTGTTGTGTCATCCGCTAGTTGAGTAATAGATAGTACTCTGCCAGCAATAGAGAGACCCACCACACTGCTATTTTTAAAGTGAATAGAAAGTAACTGCATAGGAAGAAGGAAGAGAAATGCGGAAAGTGGACAGCCTTGCCGGATCCCACGGTTGATATCAAATCTTTTCGTTGTACCAAATGGGAGTTTGATTGAGCTATTTGCATCTGCATATAGAGTTTGAATTGATTCCTTAAAGATATTTCCAAAACCGAAAATGTCAAGTGCTCTGAACATGAATTCATGTTCAATGGAGTCGAAAGCTTTATAGAAATCCAAAAAAAGAATGAAACTATTATCCGTGATTAAATCTGAATAATCCAAAATATCAATTACCAGTCTTATATTGTTAGTTATGTGTTTACCAGTCATGAAACCAGACTGTGTTTCATCAATGATATCATTCAGTGCACATTTTAACTTTTTAGCCAAACACATAGCAATTATTTTATAATCGTTATTCAGCAGTGAAATAGGTCTCCAATTTTCTATCGAAAGGGTGTCTTTTTGAGGTTTTGGAATCAAAGTAATTAGCCCCTGAGTCAAAGAAGGAGGCAGCTTGTTATTATCAATGCTTTCAATATATACTTTATGTAAAAAGCACGACAGATCCTTTGAAAATAATTTGTAAAATTCCGAAGTCAAACCGTCATTCCCTGGACTCTTATTAAGCTTCATTTTATTAATAGCCTCTTCAATGTCTAGTATTGTGATGGGGGAATCACAAATGGCTTTATTATTGTCACTAATAGTCTTAATATTACTTAAGGAGTTAAAAAAAATTTCCATGGCTTCTGTAGAAAGATTAGATTTATATAAATTTTTATAGAAAAGTTCACAAGTCTTGGAAATCACTTGAGGGTCTTGTGTGATGATCCCGTCTGTACGAAGTTTAGTCATGCTGGCAAGAGCATTATGGTGTTTTTCTAATTTGAAAAAATAGCTAGAGTTTTGTTCTCCCTCTTCAAGCCATTTCCTTCTTGACCGCACAAAGGCACCTTTTGCCTTGTAAATATATATAGTATCTAATTTTAATTGTAGAATTTGAAGTCTGTTCCGGTTATCTTCCGATAAATTATCAGGTGATCTAGACAAGGTAATAATTTCAGAAATTATTTCTGACTCTTCTTTTTTCTTATTTTTAACTGTTTCAGCTCCCCTTTTCATTAAAAGGGACCTCAATTCAAATTTCATAAGCTCCCAATTTTTACAAAAAGTATTTTCAACACATGCCTTGTTCCAAAACTCATCTATTTTTGTTTTAATTTCCTTTACCAAAGAATCATTCAGTAGAAGAGAATTATTTAATTTCCAATATGAATTCACTCTTTTAGATGGTTTTCTAGCACACAAACATATCTCCAGAAAAATTGTTTTATGATCTGTCAAGGGTGTTGGCAACATTTTTGATGTAGAAACATATTCGGATAAAGGATCAGAAATTAGCCAATAATCAATACGAGACTGTAAGGAGCCAGATCTATTTTTCCATGAAAATTCCTTAATTGTTGGATTTTTGATTCTCCAGATATCAATTAGGTCTCTTTCATTTATAAAATCCAACATGTAATTACTACTCTCCTGACTTTTACTTGGCCATCTGTCTATCATGTCATTGAGTGAATGATTCCAGTCTCCTCCTAATATAATCTTTAGATTAGCAAATTTACTTATTAAAGACTCAATTTTTTCATTCATAACAAGTATTAGGTCAATATTCTCCTGTTTGTTATTATAGCCGTAAATGTTACCCAATAAGAGGGTCTGATCATTAAAAAAAACAACCAGCAAAATAAAATGTCCGTTTGGATCAGTTTCTGACGATATAATTTTTCCATTAAATTTATGTTTTAAGATCAGAGTTCCCGCTGAATGTTTTGTGCCATGAGACATCCATAAATCATCACCCCATTGAGATTTCCAGAAGTTAGCGTCCTTAGGTTCAGAATGAGATTCTTGTAAGAAACAAAAGTCAGTATTCAAACTTTTAGCATATAAAAACAGAGCTTTCCTTTTGGTATTGTCTCTTAGTCCTCGAGCATTAAAAGAAATAAAAGATAAAGATGAAATTTTGAAAAGTAAATAAAGATTTTACCCTGAGAAGAGTGTGTAAGCTTTAGAGAGAGCAGAACTACTCTGTCTGAAAAAGTGCTTCACAAAACAGTTTAGCAGCAACAGCATACTATAAGTCTTCAGAACAATAGGGGAACGAGACCTTGAGGTATATCCACAACTGGGCTGGAAGAGATTTCAGTGAATTTCTTTTCTGTTCACGAAAGCACGGGCTCCGACAAAGTAGGCAATTTTCCCTTCCTTACGTGCTTTCTCCACCTGTGGCCATAGTTGGTTGCGCCTCTCTCGGTCCTCGGGAGAGAGATCTTCTTTGAAATGGAGCTTCCTTGTCTTCAGGTAGTCAGATCGCTTCGCCGCCTTCCAGATGATGTCTCGAAAGTGTCTCATAGTAAATTGCAGGATTATGGCGCGATGCAGTGGTGCAGAAGAGGACTCACGTCGTCGGCCGATTCTGTGGACTGAATCGAGTACCTCCGGGAACTTATCTCGGTGGCCAGGATCCATGTTTTGGCAGATTTCAATAACCTTACTGCGTACATCTTCTCCTTCTTCTTCAGGTAGACCGTGAAGTCGCAGGTTCCATCTTCGTTTATACCGAGACAGCTCCAGCACTTTGTTTTCCAGTGTTTGAATTTTCTCTTCTGCTTTATCCACTTTTACTTCAGTACGAGACACTTTTCCTTTTAGCTCTCTGAGATCTTCTGAGATAAAGTTAATAGTAACCTTCAGGTCGCTAATACTCTTCTTGATGTTAGCTCCTTGCTCTTCGATAGCCATCTTGAGCGTCTTAATAATGCTTTCCGCCGTGTCAGTTTCCATCACTCTTTTCTTACCAGGTTTTGACGGGGAGGAAGTAGGAGTAATAAGAGTTCTCTTATTTGAGCTCAGGTTTTTTTCCATCACATACAGCTAGAAGTTTGCACCTTAGGGTTCGTTTTGCTGCTTATAAAGGAATTTTAAGACGGAGCAAGTTCTGTAAAGACCGTTCACAGCGCCGCCATCTTGGGGACCCTCAGTAGCAGCTCCTTCTGAGTTCGAGACCCTCCGCGCCTTCGCGTCATAGGGGCGGGGCTAGGAGAATTATCTCCTGTGATTCGCTGCTCTGGAGTCTGCGCACTAGAGGTGGATGAGCTACGGAAGCCGCTGCCCGGACAGAGCCAAGACCTTTCAGCTCCCGCAGCGCCATGTGTGTGCTGTCATCAAACTGAGAAGGCTGCAAGAACCAGTCTAAGTATAAATTATAGTCTTCTGTCCAAGAAGACATCGGTGGAGTGTTTGTATTTGGACGAGCATGGCGACCTCCAGCCCCTGTGTCGTGGTAAGTCCGCCCTCCTGTGAAAGAGGAGCCGTTAGGTTACGGTGTTGTACGCAGCACGCTGTACCCGGACACGCTGACTTCACTGTAGTGAGCACACGGTACTCTTTGCGTTTTGTTTCTCTAAAAGACGTTTCGGTTTAGGCAACATGGTTTTAAAGCTTGGCCTGCGGTTGGCACGCGCACATCATGTCTAGTGACGCACGAGATGCTCTCGGATGAGCCCCCCCAAAACAAAACGTGCGGTTTTCTGTGTCTGTCGGCGGCAAAGCTCGAGTTATTACGACCAGTTCCGTCCCAGTCCGTCTGCAGGATAGAGGTGCCAACACGGGGGCGCGCTTTAGCTCCAGGTCCTTAAAGGGTGCTCAAACGTGCCAGTAAACAGTTCAGCGTGTATCTTAACAGGGTTTGTTTACATCCAATTCTTATTAAGTGTTAAGGCAGTTGTGTCTGCAGCAGAAGTTGCTTTAGTCTGCTTGGTTTAGTGTAGACCAGATTTTAGCTTCTGATCCACAGAACATCAGCTAACCCTATGAGTAAACAAACAAACAAACAAACAAACGGGATGAACACTTATTTACTGTTTATATCCATTGAGGGCTATTGTTTTTAGCTTTTATTTCAAGTAGAGTTAAAAAATTCTCTCAGATATTGTGTTCAGTTGTATTTTATCTCTGGAGATCATTTCAAGTACCCCCCTCAGCTGAGTGGTTTGTGACCCACGGTGAGATCCTGATCCCAGTGTTGGGTTTCACTTGTGCAGACCACAAAACTATGATGGGATTTAGTTCAATCGAAGGTTTCCAAATTAGCTTACATTGACATTTGTAATGGGTGTGCAAACCGTCTGAAACGCAAAAGAAAGATGTTCTTTTTTGAGTCATGTTTCTTTTCCCTTTTTTCCTTTCGTGGGATGAGAGTGTTTTGTAATATTTGAGGCTGGGCTGTGACGGGCCCTTACTGGAACAAGTGAATGAATAACCAGCGATGATGTTTTTTAAGAATTTGCCAACGCTGAGTGAGAAGATGTCGGTTTGAAAGCCGAGTTGGAACCTGTTTCTCAAATAATCAGAGTAGTGGCTATTTGGCTGACCTTAATGTCAGATCGTGGGTGATGCCGGTAGTGTGGGGGTGAAGGTGTTCAAACATTATTAGCCAAAAATTGCAGGTGGTGTTTACTCTGAACTCAGATCAGTCACCTTGCTACCAAGAAGACAGGACAGCTAGCTGGATTGTGTTTGTGGAAGAGCGTTTCAGATCAGGACACCTGCTTGTTACTGGTCATTATTAATATTTGCAGCTTAAGGGGTTTTATTGTGTTTTTAGGGTGATTATTCTCTTTATGGACACTGTGTACGTTCCCACCGCTCCGCAGCTTCCATGCGGTCACATGATTCCTGTCTGCTGCTTCTCTCATGGCCTCCCGTTTGACCCACAGTGCACACGTTTGATTTGCTGAATACTAGAAATACTCCCTGATAACAGGATTAGTCGCATTAGAGCATTTCTGGGAAAATGTTGGTTTTTGGACAAAACGTTCAATCAGATGAACCACCACACACCAGAAGGGTGCACCGAGGTTAAACATGTGCTATGCGTCAGAGTGGTGCTGGGTGCAGATCAGACATTGTCCTGTTGCTTTGGGACAGATGAACAACCAGAGTAGTAAAGTTTTACTGTCCTGGGTTTACTTTGTGAGGTGATACGCTGACTGGCTGGGATCTCTTCAGCTTCTTTGTGCCGTTTTTCCAGATCAGCGACGAGGAGCAGGGCTACGACCTGGACCTGTTCTGCATACCAAAGCACTATGCTGCTGACCTGGAGAGGGTCTATATCCCCCACGGACTCATCTTGGACAGGTGGGTTGTTTGTACAGTCGCTGTGAAGCAGATTAGTGGGAGTGTGAGATTATCAGTTTGCAAACACAGGTTGGAACAACAACTATTGCAGCTTGACATTTTGTTTACAGGAAAGCAGAACCAGCTTCTAAATTGCTTCTTGAGCCATGTTCTTTCTCCCTTCAGTCATCTTTCCCATCACGTGTTTGAATCCCCTAAATCCTGATTTGCCGTTAAGGACTGCGGTTTAGCGAGGCGGGTCATCTGCACACGACAAATAATCTCATTAGCTTTGAAAAGCCAGTTCCATTTAAACCTTTTAAACTTAGTTTGGTGGTTATTATTCATTTTTTTCTTTCCTTACACTTTTTAATCACAATTTTGTATTTTTCTCTTTGTTTATTATATGCGCTACATAAAAGATCGTTTTCTTTCGTTCAGTTCTGACTAGGGCTGGACAATAATTCAATAACTATGTTGGCGACTGTCAAGCCTTTGAGTCGCCGCGCAGCTGAAAAGGGGAATAATGTTGACGCGCCCGCTGTTCCACTCGTAAGTCAAAGTTCCAGGTTAAAAAACTCCTTTATTTGTTATCAAAGTGTTATCAAATCCGTTGAAAACAGTGATAAATAAAAGAAAACATTCTAAGCTTGAGCGGTCAGCAAAAAAGTCGACTTCCCTCATCACCCACTCACTCTCCCATTCCCTCACCTGAACAGGTGATAGCAATCTCTATTACTATTACCGACACCATGTGACCCAAGGCAACGCCTATCCACAACAAACTATATATATCGATCAATAGGTAGGGCTGGGGGTAAACGATTATTTTTAAAACGATTATTCTGACGATTATTTTATCGAATAGTCGACTATTCTAATGACTATTTAGAAAATTAATCTAATGATTATTTTTCTATTGCACAATTAACAAAAACCAGAAAATCTCAAATAAGTTCCTCAAAAAAATTGATAAATTCTTACTGTAAGAGAATAAACACTACAGGCCTTCCATTTTGTATAACACTGCGTTTATTGTGTTGGTTGGTTATGTTCTGGTGACGTGTAGAACTTGGGAGTGCAGGCTGCTGCCTGAGAGGTGGTAGAAGATGGAGTGTCTCCATGCTGCTTTGTTTTGGTCACTTATGTGCGTGAGGCGAGTGGTCTTACGGGTTAAACCAAACTCAGGTGATATTTTACACTAAACCGAAAACCCACAACACTCTAAATGTAATAAAAGGGAGATCTGCACCACAGAAACGATGAACTCTAAACCAAAACGTAACAGCTTATCCCAACGCAAGAAGCTGTTAGCGAAGATGCTAACAGTAGCTTTACCAACGTTAAGTTCAAGTTACCAAGTTTAAATAAACCAAAAACACCCGGCAGCAAACAGACCAGCACGGAGGAGAGACTGCTACCACCAAAACAGCTCTCCTCATGTCTGAAAGAAGCTCCTTAATGAAGGGAGAAGCGCTCCCGGTGATTTTCTACATCTGCGATAGACACGAAGCAGCGCATCTGACCCCGGAAGTTGTTGTCCGTTACCGGGAGACGAAGGGGCAAAACAGGAAAATAATCTAGTAGTGGACGGACGTTGTTCCGGGTCTTCGGTATTTGGCGGAGATGTTAGTGAAGGCGGAGAAGAGGGCGAACTAGAGGAAAAACAGGCAGATTCCTCTTCTATTTACAAACTCCTGCGGATGCAACAAGTGGGCGCGGTGCGTCGACTTCCGGATCTGACGTCGACACATTTTTAGAATCGAGCCGTCGACTTCGTCGAGGCTTCGCTACAGCCCTATCAATAGGGCTTGTGATCGTGACGTTGTCACCGACGCAGCCGCCCCGTTGGAGGCGTGTGAGTCCTTGTTGCTTGATACTACTGTGAAGAGCACGCTCAGTCTCGTTCTTGCGGCCTAAATGAATCTATTATTCAGTTGATCGGTTATATTACACAACTCTAGTAAATGGCTGCTGTGTTGTGGAGTGACACGTGTGATCGCCGGGGGAGTAAAGGTGGAAAACAAGCCAACTTTTCACCGTTTCCCTGCAAAACCACGGAGACCAAGTATCTAGCCTAACAAAGTCTTGTTGGATCGCTTGGATCGCAGCTATAAGGCGACCAAACGTCACCTTCCAGAGTATTTTCATTCTGGTAAGTCACAGATGGTGTACGTTTTTATACATCGTTTCTTTCCTTCAGCTGCGTCATGCACACGCAACACCCACACACACTGAGGCTACACATGCACGCTGACACACAACACAACTTCTCCTGCTACACTTCTTCTGTGGGATGACGATTTTGATTGTTTTACTAGAAAAACCAACAAATAAAACGTTTACCTCTCATCCGGACGTTTACATCCGCTCACACCACAAACAAGAAAGCCGAAAATGTCCGTTGAGCAGAACTGCAGCGGCACCAACATGTCATCAGTGCTCCGGTCTTGGGTTTTTCATATGGATCAAAACCATTTATAATGCTGATTTTGTCCACACACCGGTCCCCAATGTCTTTATCTGACGTACTCATGGATATTCCACATCCTTTTGGGATTTTATTATATTGTTTAACACTTTCTTTCATCCAAATCTGCTTCTTCTCTGTGACGGTACCGTTTGATTCACGGTTTCATCGTCAACCTTCCGTCACGGCCACGCACATCCCAGAATGCTTTGTGTAAGCACGCGTGATCACAAGCCTTATAGACTTATGGTGCGATAGAGAAAAAAAAAGATTCAATAAACACTTAAATAAAATGTTTCCTGTCTTGTCTCTATTATAGCCTACCAGGTAGCTTAATACTAGAGTCATACTCCCATTCAGTCAAAAACACAGACCCAGGCTTGCTCTGTCGCCAAGCCCTACTCTCAAACCAAACAGGTGGAGGAAATTGTCAAGTAAGAAGGTTACAGTGGTTCACCAGCGCAGCGATATTCTGGTTTTTACTAATCTGACTAAGAAAACACAATGATCAGTGGAAACATTTACAGAGAATCGATTAGAAACCAAGGCTGGTAACACAACCAACTCGTTTTATCATAAAGTAATGACAAAAAATGGCCAGGGCTGTACTTAAAATATATTTTCTATATTTTTTATAATTATCAATAATTATTAATATCGATAAACATGATTTTTTTTTAAAATGCAGTTTTTCTATATCCTCCAGCCCTTGTTCTGACCAACATTTCCTAAAGCTTATTGTGTTTCTTAAGTTGTACTTGTACTCAGTTTAAAGATATTGGCCAGGGGTGTGAAGCAGTACTGAGACCTCAGATGAAAAAGGTTTTTGGATTTTCACAGCTGGAATTTTAAGAAAATCTGATGTTTCTGACTGGAGAGGGAAAAGCAGAAACTAGCTTCCGGTCTAGGCCCTGGGCTGCTGGCGACGTTTCACATATATAACCCCCGACTCCGGTGTTTCTGCGTTAGCGTTATAGCAGAGAACAATGTGTCATCAGTCAGATGTAGCTTCTGAAGCCTCTGCTAGTCGGTCAGATTAGTTTTTTCTCTGGGATACGGCAACGAGAACGGTATTGGATTACCGGAGAAGGTCAACCAAACTCCGACCCCGCCAGCTGGATATCACTTTCAGAGGTGCAGACATGTTTTAGACACATTTTTAAAACTGGAAGTGTGGGTGGAGTAAGACTCTGGTAGGTGGGTGACTTTGTCTTTAAATAATCCTGACTCACCTGTTGCTTTCCTTTCAAGGGATATGAATGGGATTAGGGATATGATTGAGTGTTTCTGTGTAAAAGCAAAGATTACTATCTTTTAACCATCATAGCTTCTGTTTAAAAAATAGCTTTCATTCAATAGGATTGATGAGCTAACAGCCAGTCCGAAAGCAGCCAAGGTCATAGTGTTTTATCTTGAAACGTCTCCCGTCTCCAGCTCCTTCCAGCTGATCATGCAAACATTACATTTGCATTTCTAATTTGAATTCTACACTTGTTTACATGTTGTAATAAGACATGCAAATCTGACTTTTTTCATCCTTTAGTGCTGCCACGTGGCTCTCTATTGCCTCTTTAGACTCTCCAAATCAGTGTTTGATGTTCTAAGACCTTTCGTTCTAAGATCTCTTTCAAAAAGTCCCTTATTGTGATGTCACAGTAAGGAACATTGGCATAGAACCTCCCCTTATCTTTCGACACTGGATGAGCAGCAGTTGTACTCTGAACTCCTCCCAGATATCAGAGCTCCTCACCTCATATCAGCCAATCATGGGTGGGCGTGGCCGTGAAGTGATACGGCTCATTCTGGAAGGTACTGAAAGTGTCAAGAATAAAACTGCCAAAAAGAAGTCATGTGAGAGGGAGTTGGGGCACAGGGTTACATGTTTTGCATCGACCATGAATCAATCATAACTTATTTTTAAAGTAGTGTAATCCAGGGTATCCGTGGGTCCTTAAAAAGTCTTAAATTTGCTTTTTCCAATTTTAAGGCCTTTAAAATCTTTAAAAATGACAAATAATCCTTAAATACAGTTTCCAAAGGTCTTAAATGACCCAACAAACAAGATTCTTTTGTTTCTATAAAAATTTCGTGAATTTCTAGTTAGTAGTCAGCGTTTTTTGTGTGTGGTGTTGGCGTAAGCGGAACCGTACACATTCAGCTGGTTGTGAAAGGGGGATATTTTTAGATGAGCACATTAGCTGGTTAAGCTAGTGGGAGCTTGCGCCATGGGGAAGTGCAAGTTTAATGGTAACTGGACGGCTAATCCCACGTTCGCGACGTGGTTGGCACCGGTTCCAGGCAATAGCTGGAAATAGTAGCTTGAATTTAATTTAAAAAATAGCTTAAATTTGGTCAAAGTGGTCTTAAAAAGGTATTAGATTTGGCTCCCTTAAACCTGCAGATACCCTGTAATAAGTCCTCTTTAAATGTCAACAAAATGTACCACGGTGATGGAGTATGAGCTGAGAAATGCAGAAGATGGAAGCTACACTTCGGTGTAGGATCCACGTACACGCTGAATCAACCCACATCGTTGGTGCTGCTGCCTTAGTTGGATGACACAATTCATTTAATTACTTAAATAATTCAGCCACAAAAAATCTCCCCAGGCAAAATGACTAGACACAAGGTTTAGTTTAATTCAGTGACTTTAGTTTCTGACCTACAGAATCACAGGGTGAAGACTCCTGTTGGTTAAAGGGGGCAAATGGGGCTAAAGATCTTAAACAAGGACAGAATAAATGCACAAACAGTTTCAACTCTTATCAACTATAACAGAAATATTCTGTTAGAAATGATGTTTCATGTTTTATTTCTGGAGCTCATCTCAAGACTCCAAACTTATTGTTTCAACAGTGCTTCTTAACACGTTACTGCACCACGGCTACTTTTTCAGTAATCGAATGGTGTTACTTTTAAAATAAAATCATCAACAGAGTAATGAAATTACTTTTAAATGGATTAATCAGTAATCAGATTTCTTTTCCAAGGTAACTGGCAGTACTGCTCTTCATGACCCAGTGCCATGCAAATGGACGCGGTTTATACGTTTAAACTACACGACTGCCTAGTCATCAGGTGTGTCGCAGAGACCATTATTATCTACATTAGTTCACTGCAGCAGCAACATCAACAGCTTTGGTTGATTTTTACATTGTATGGTTGTTTAGGCAGAAATATTGGGAATTTCCCGCTGGATGCACCGGACATGTCTGGTGATTTCACGTTAGTAATTATGGTTTTCAGTGGAATCAAGGTAGTAAAAAATGATCTTTGCGAGTATTCACTGTGGCGTGTTGGGGACGGGAGCTGTTTGAAGGTGGCAGTAGGACACGTTGGTCTTCCCTGCCCTGGACTGGCTGTTGTTGATTGAGTCTTTCTGGGACATTTCCCACCAAAATGTCTAATTTGACTGTAAACCATAGTTTATAAAACTAGCCTGTTCAGTGCCCGGAACCACCAGGTGAATATATTCATCCACACCAGCCTGAGATTCTGGATTTACTCGTTGCGTTGGTTGGTCTGCTAGATTTCAGGTTGTTGTGTTGTAATAATGACAGCTGTGCCTACGAACCGAGGCTAAACTGGAGGTTTTGTTGACCGAAGCAGAAACCAGACCGGACTTTCCTCTCTTTAACCCCCCTTTAGGACCGAGAGGCTGGCCAGAGAAATCATGAAGGAAATGGGGGGACACCACATCGTAGCCCTCTGTGTGCTCAAAGGGGGCTACAAGTTTTTTGCAGACCTGCTGGACTACATCAAAGCCCTGAACAGGAACAGCGATCGCTCCATCCCAATGACCGTGGACTTCATCCGTCTTAAGAGCTACTGTGTAAGTGACCATTTTTATCTACTTTCATTTATTTAATTCTCTCTAAAACCACAGTTGTGGAAACCGACAACGCTAACTACCAGCAAAGCGTAAACAAGTAGATCCAGGTTGAAAAATTAATTGATGCAAAAGGTGGAGAGACTTCTCTGCAGATGAGGACAAATGTCCTTTTCCTGCTACTTTTGGTTCACATCCCGCTCAGTCGTTGTCCTTGGGCAAGACGCTTCACCCTCCTCTCCTGCTGCTGCTGGTGGTCGGAGGGACCAATGGCGCCTCCGCACTGCAGCCTCGCCTCCGTCAGTGCGCCCCAGGGCAGCTGTGGCTGCATGGTAGTGTGTGAATGGGTGGGCGACTGATTGTAAAGCTCGTTTGGGGGGGGGTCATGTACCATTTGCTTATCTGTAATAATCTTAGAGAGGCAGTCTGAAAAGGCGGAACATCAACCCCAGACTGTGAATCAGGTGTTAATATTTATTTAATAAAGAATAAAGATGCAGGGAAAGAAATTTAAATCAAAAGATCCGATGATGAGGGATGAAGATTTTCAGTTTATTTACGTAGCAACAAATCACAAGAGTCGTCTCCACGTACTTCACAAAGTAACATTCCAACTGGACCCACTAATCTGTGCAAGAAGTTCAGTTTATTATGTCGCTTAGTTAAAAGTTTCCTTTGTAAGGAAACCCAGCAGATCGCATCGAGTCACTGACTTGTGTCAGACACTGTAGAGCAATCCCCACTGTAGGCAAGCATGTAGCGACGGTGAAGAGAAAAACTTCCCTTTAACGGGAAGAAACCTCCCAACAGAACCTGGACCAGTGTGAGCCTCCATTGGCCACGACTCACCAGGGGGTTGGCCTTTGTTCAGAGAAATGGTTTACACCTGGCAGGACTGATGAGCTAATGTTGTTTTCAAACTGCTCCTTGACTTTTAACTGTTATCCTAACAGAATAAAAAGTCTAAAGTAAGATGCTGCTGGACTCCAGGAAGCAGCAGAAGTGCTACACCTCGGAGATCTGAATTGTTTGAATTTGAACGATTCAGATTCCAATTCCTCATTTCAATTCGGGTTCCTATCGATTCCAGATTCTGATTCTTTAAAGAGGCAGGATCCAAAAACATAATATGTTTTAAATGAGCCAGCTAACCCTAACCATTCCTAACACTGCTTTAGGAATGTGGACGTGACTGAGCACAGGGGAGGTCTGTGATGTCATGAGTGCATCTCCGAGCACGTGGGTGGGTAAAAAGAGCGCAGAGAAGTCCGCTGTGACTATTATTAAACAAAAGCGGCCTGCGCAGTCTTGCTTTTAGAAACTCTGACTCTGATTTGCATCCTGCTTTGCTGTGTGTGTGTGTGTGCGTGCGTGCATGCATGTGCGTGTGTGTGTGCGTGCGTGCATGCATGTGCATGCATGCATGCATGTGCGTGTGTGTGCGCGCGTGCGCATGCGCGCTTGCTATCAACCAATTGGAGGCTCCCCCTAATGGTAGGCATTATTTTGAGCTGGCCAATCAGTGGCCAGTGGGCGTGTCAGCCCTGTTTGGCTCCAGGCAGACCGTCTCGGGAAGAGGGTTTAAAAGACACCCGGTTGCGTGCGGGAAATTCTAAATGAGAACGCTCCCAACCCGGTCCAGGCGGAGTGGAGCCGATGCTAGTGTGAAAATCAGAGGGGAAACTGAAACTTAAATGTAGCTGCTGTCAGTAACGATCTAACAGATTTAAACAATAAAACTCTCAACAAGCTAAATAGTTCAAAAGTGCAAAAATGAATCTCGTTTGTTTGTTTGTTTGTTTATCCCTATCGGCTCCTAGTGGCCAGAACTCGGTGTCAGTCGTCCACCACAGAGAAAGGCTGCTCTAGCTATTGTACAGTTTTTTTAGCTCCGCCTTCTGACGCTCACGGATGAGTGTTGGTGAGTGGCTGCGTTTGACTGTTGATGCTCCGGGTGCATTTTTATTTCTGCAGTGAGCCTTAAAGACTCACCTCACACCTACCAGAGTTCATTAAAACTTGTGGTAAATCCACCATGATTCAAATTCAAATTGAAATTCAAAGATACTTTATTAATCCCAGAGGGAAATTAGAGTTTCAGTACACACAATTCTGAGATCAGACATACATGGACAAGACACATGACAAGAATTGGTGACTGTGGACATTCGTAACCCCGAGTCGTGCTACCTTAATAGAGATCAGAGGGTGTATATGAGGATTGGGTCAGGGGGAGGGAAAAAAGGCACTTCAGAGTTACCCTCCACAGAGAGGGCAGCTTTGCTCTGCAAACAACACCTCAGACAGAAATGCAACAGACTTCAGACATTACACAACATAAGTGTCCACTAGGTGGGGTGGTAGGGTTGGGACTCTCCACACGTCAGTGCATGCAGCCACGATAAGCAGCGCTCGTCACCTCCGTCTGGACAGGGGAGGGAGGTAGTTGGGTTAGAAAGCACAGTGACTCCTGGAACGATTCAACGGCCTTCACTGGTCTCAGTCCTGCCCAGGCTGGGCTAGGGAGACAGAGTTGCCATGGCGATGGCAGCATTCCACATTTCTTCTGTGGGGGAGTATTCACTTCAGCCTCACAGGCTCAAGGGCACCAGATTCAGATAAGAACTTGTTTTGGGGCCAGACAGAGATGATTTCCTCTCTGTCTTAAAGTTCTGTTGGTCTCCAACCCCTCTGAATCCAATAGTGGTGTAAATTAATCTATTCCATCCATGCTGATCCGTCAACTCTCTCTTTGATGGCATCAACCTTCTGTGCCAGAGTCTGAATCTCAGCCAAAGTTCCAAGCTTACGACTCATCTCGACAATTATATGAGTTTGTGTGTTCACAGCGCGGTGTAATCCATCCCTGAGCTCCGGGATTGAGCCAATATTCCTCGACAGCTCATTAATTTTCCGGTAAGCCAGGTAACCGCTCAGGCCAAACAGCACGAAACCTGACACCAACACCACGAATATCCAGACGTCTTCAGAATCCTCTACAGACAGGTGAGAGAGGTAGAACAGGTTCCACTGTTCCCAGGAGTCCATGATGTGCCCAACTGGCTCTGTCCCAGAGGAGCATCCGGGAGCCCCTTCTCCCGTTCCCGTTTTTGTCAATCGCGTTGAGAGACCAACTGACCAGGTCCATTTTTAATCATTTCCAGTTTCCAGAAAACATGCAGGAGCGCCGTGCACCCACAGACAGACAAAGAGCCTTGGCATAAGACAGGGAGGGGAGGAGGGAAACAGCGTCTGAACTCTCCAAGAGCTGGAAGATGAATGCATTTTAGCGAGTTTCCTCCGCGCCGTATTTTGTGCTGCAGGATGCAAATTTACACCACAGAGAAAGTTCAGCAGACACGTTTCTTTGTTTTTTTGCTGCTGCGCTTGCACGCTGTGAGGGAAGGGAGGGAGACGCGATGCAGGGTCTCTGTGGACTGCGACAGACAGCTGCTGTGATCAGCTCTGAAAGGCGTTGATCAGAATTTGCAGATCACTTTTATTTATTTATTATTTCAGCAGAGATCGGCTGAGGATTCGTCTTCTGGCCGGCAGCCTGAGAAGCAAACAAGGAATGAAAATAAATAAAATTGGAAGAAAAAAAAACGGAGTTATTCCAATCGATGCTCGATGCCCAACCCTATCCATCTTGTTTGGATGTAACCTCTGTTTCTCCAAACAGTCCATTTTTGAAGCTTTTTTGTCAGATTGTAATAATTTTACACAGAAACGCAGTCGGAAAAAACTATTTAAGCAAAACACTGATTTTCTCATCCTGCAGTTCTGATCAGTAACGTTTCCACCTGAAATCAGCTGTGACTTCAAGTCTAGAACGGTCCGATATTACTGTCGGATTTGTTTGTGTTTACAGAACGACCAGTCGACCGGCGAGATCAGAGTGATCGGTGGAGACGACCTGTCCACTCTGACAGGCAAGGTGAGAACAAGCAACCAGACATCAGATCAGTCGTGGTGTGTGACTCATTATTTATCCAGAGTGGACACACAGTTAGGCTTTTTTATGTAGTAATGTGAAGAGTTCATAAATGTGTTCAGATTAATTATTTTAAATGAAGTTGAAGTGATTATCTTGTTTTTGGGTCAAATAAACAGAACTAAATACTTCATGTAAGCTGTAGCTTTTTCTTTTTTTAAAGCAACCTGTGCTATTCCTTATCCGTACTGCTGCGCTTGTTCCTCATCTAGTAAAGATTCAAGTTGTCTCGGCACATTTCCATTAAATTTGAGTGTCTTTTCATTTTTACAGAATGTCTTGATTGTGGAGGTACGGACCGACTTCTTTTACATTTCTTTACACACCTAGAGATGTCTTAAATCTACTTAAAAACGTGAACTTCTCTCATTTTGTGTCTGAAGGACATCATTGACACGGGGAAGACTATGAAGACGTTATTGCAACTGCTCAAACAATACAATCCCAAAATGGTTAAAGTAGCAAGGTAATGCAGCAGCTGCCACTTTAAGCTGTATGAATGTATAACAGTGCATCAGGGCCACAGAGAAAACTGTAAACAAGAGAATGTGTTGAGAGAAAAAATTCAAGACTAACATTTGTGGGCACGTAAAAAGCTCATGAAGTCTTTTATTACAGTTGTTTTCTGGTAAATGTCAAACACATTCTAGTACCTTTGGCCTTCTCCGTGGTCCTGATTCAACCTTGCGTAAACAACTGATGGTTTGCTGCCGACATGTTAACAATGGTCCTGGTGTGTGCTTTTAGTTTGCTGGTGAAGAGAACACCACGGAGTGTGGGCTACCGACCAGACTGTAAGTCTAGTACACACACACACACACACACACACAGCTTTTATAACCCAACACAATCTTCTCACTGAATTTCTGCCATTAAAGACACCAGCTTAGGATGAGATGGTAAAGACGCTAGCCTTGGACGCGGTGTTAAAAAATAAAAAAAATGCTATAGTGTCCCTGATAGAAAACACACACACACACACACGCACACACACACACACATACACAAAATAATGTGTCTATAGTTATATTGTGATTTCTTAGAATATTACCAAATAGAATATTTACTATCGCCACGGAATTCTGGCTAACTGGAAAAATTCAAGAGACTATCGAAGACAAAAAAGGATTTGTTCGTCATCTTCGGATCAAGACGAAGACTGGACTCCTGAATAGACCTATCACCAAAGTCTGTCTTTTGCAGGAGACTGAGAACGTTTAGGAACTTGGACTGACTGGTCGCCTACCTCTTATCTCTATCAGCTGAACGTCCAGCTGGTCAGTGAGCGGTTGTCATGAAAACTTTTCTGTTGACCGTCGTATCGTCGTTACCTTAAACCAATAATAATATAACAGAAGCCAATTCATTTATCCCAACCTATGTATTTTAACCACAAATAAAAAACAAATAAGACAATTCAGAATGGTTTGTTGGAAGAGGCGTCACAGCCTGGCCCACTCACCCACAGCGGCGTTTTCAGTGGAAAGAAGCCGCTACAGAGAAGATGTTTACACCCCTGGATCCAGATTGTTAATGAATCGTGCGTACCGGAAGCCACCACTGGCTGATCCTCAGTCTCCCACTGACCAGCCGACCAATCAGTCCACAAGACCGACCACAGGGAAGCTGCGTCGAAAAAACATGTCCGCTTTGCACGGACAACACCTGTGTAGACACAATTACCCTACTAGGACTAGACCGAGCTGAACTGAGTGTAAATGTGGCTTTATACGAGTTGTGTTAGCTCTGGATCCTGAGAGTGAATGTTGATGCTAAAGTAACATATCACAGTAGTGAGCCTGCTGAGTTTGGAACATTTAGTTTTGTTGTTTTTAAATGAAGTCCAGAAATCCTGCCAGGGACGAGGTGACAGGATATTCGCCATTTCTTTTGTGTCTTCTCCGTAAGTTTTATGAGTGCTAAATGTAGTAGTCAGTTTTAGCTTTTGCTCTGTTTTCACCATCGATCCCCTTAAGAGCAAATTGCAGGTAAAAATTTTTTCTAATTCATATAAAATGCTGTCCAAAAATACTATTTGAATGCTTATTGTGGATATTTGGTTTTAAAACAGCAGTTTTCTAGTAGAAAGTGTCCTTTCTCAGCAAAGCTTCTAAAAAGGCTCTTTTTTCTAAATGTGAACGTCTGACGTAACCAAAGGGAGTTAGACGCTAGGCTGCCTCAGCTCAGTGTGGAGAGTGGCTAGTTTTAGGGTAGAGACGTCATGTGATCCAGTCCAGGGGTGGACATTAACTTCAAAACCAACCGGCCAGCCGGGCCGGTAACTCTGATTATTTACCGGCTCCGCAAAGAATCTACCGGCCCCGCTGGTCAGCCGCCAAAACGAGTCAAAATAACAACTGAACCATTTTAAATGTAATAAACCTTTATTTTGTACACATTCACAAACATAATAACGTATTCAAGTTTGAATTTGTTTGTTCCCTCAACAAAACTCTATTTTGTCGTCGCATACTTCCGGCATACAACGCAGTACATCACCAACTCCGCTTTGCTGTACCCGAGCCACTAGCTGTGTTCGAGATGAGCCAGTTCTGTGCATATTAGACCAGCAGTGATCGTCGAGCAGTGCATGCCGGTTAGATTTGTGTCCGACTTGACGCCGACTTGCTCTGACGTCATGCATACGTAGGCAATGATAACCTCGTGAGATCAAGGCGGCCGCAGATTTTGGAGCAAGGCGCTGCAGTTGCTCTCCCTCAGCTGCAAAACATAGAGGATGATGGGAAACGCCTGGCTCTCACCTGATCTAAGATCTGATTGGTTCATATTTTGATCCAAACATCCGGTGGTAGAACTTGAAATGTTAGTTGGTCACATGTATTCTGTAAATCACGCTACGATGATGATAACAACAATATAGGCCATAAAGAGAAATGTGTTTTCTGTTCTTTTGTCACGTTTCCTATGAGCACACTGAAGCTACAGCTGATAACCTTTACTTATTATTACAGTCATGTCTTCATATACAATATATGATATCCACAAGCACGTGAGGATGTGTTTCAGCTGCTAGCAGGCACCAGAATTAAAACTGAACAAGTGTGAATGCTAACGCGATATCTGCAGCCATCGTCACCTTCGAGCTACACATGCAGGGAAATCCAAGAGATTCAACTGGCAGAAACAACTGGTTCACGCCACAGTCTCTCTCTCTCTCTCTCTCTCTCTCTCTCTCTCTCTCTCTCTTTCTCTCTTTCTCTCTTTCTCTCTCTTTCTCTCTTTCTCTCTCTCTCTCTCTCTCTCTCTCTAACACTAAACTAGGTTATGTGAACGGATATTAACGAGTATGAGACCGCTGACAGACGCTCATTAGTATTAATATTATGTTAACTGACCAATACTACTTTAACTGTCTGGTACACGATAGTAATCTGTACAATATTGTGATGCTAGCACACGAGTTTAAGCTAACATGGTTAACTCACCAGTAGGGTTGTCACGGTGTGAAAATTTAACCTCACGGTTATTGTGACCAAAATTACCACGGTTTTCGGTATTATCGCGGTATTTTTTTTAAACGTGCTACATTTTCACACAATTAAATAAACCCTGTATGTCAGGAAATATTGTCCTCAGTTTGTGTCTAAATTTAGCCTAAAATGTGTTATTTTGTAATTATGTTGTTTATTTGTTTACATTTTTCCCCTTTAGTCTTTAAAATACCTATATTTGCCCATAACTTCTTATTTTATGTCTGTTTGATGTCATCATTTTAAAAATATTAGATCAGATGATACTCAGTACTCAAGTAGCCTTCTAATCAGATACTTTTTTACCCTTACTTGAGTAATAAACCCTATATCAGGAAAGTATTGTCCTCGGTTTGTGTCCTTCCAGTGAGCTTTGCAGATGTGGGAAAATGTCATCAGGCAGTAATCGTTGTTAAATTCATAATTATTCTCGGAGAGAGACCAACTCTTATCGGCCCCTGGGAGCCCCGTAATGCATAGCGTCATTTCAACATGGCGGTGTCCGCAACACGGTTTATATGCAGGTAGCGGCGCTGCGGCTGCTTTATATAGCGACTCGTTGCATTCTTCCTCAACCCAAATCCTCGGATCACGCATTTTAGCTAAAACGCTAACGTTAGCTTGCCTTGCGTTGACTGTAGAGTTGTGGGTGATGGTCACGCAGATGTGTCATGAGATTTGAAGCGTTGCTGCCTTTCACAGACACTTTTTCTGCACGTGCTGCTAACAGGATAGCCGTCTTCTATCAGCTGTCCCTCAGTATTCTTCAAATATCCAAAAGATGCCCGTACTTCCCACTTTTGTCTTCTTTGAGGGATAATAAATGTCCTGAGTGCTGCCGTCTCCTCCTTTGGCCATTATTTCAGCTTTAGCTTCAAGAAAGTTTTGGTTGTAAACAACAAAGTGCGCATGTGCCGCCAGCAACTTCAGCAGATGATACGGTGGCTGGTAAGGGTCACGCGCCTACACCGCAGCCACGGTAACCCACCGAGATAATTTAAAAAAAAAAAAAACAAGATGGTTATTATTGTCAACTTTTTTACCGGGGTTTACCGCTACACCGGTTACCGTGACAACCCTACGCTACTTCCTCTCTATCTCTCTGCTTTGGCCGATGGTTTCTCCCTCTGGTTGGTCTCTGCTCTCTGGGGTGAGCAGCAAACTCATAACTTTATAGTTTTGGTCCATCATGAGTATAATTATAAACATTTAAAGTTTCCTCTGTGTCAGAGCCGCATTAGAGTCCATATAGCATAGCATAGTTTATTTATATAGCACGTTTAAAATGCAGCATGGGAGCTGCCCAAAGTGCTGCACAGGCTAAAACAAAACACACCCATTACAAGGAGCTAAAACAAAGGATAAAAATCTCAATTAAAAGCAGAGAAAACATGAATAATAAGAGCACATTAAAACAATGACACAATAAAACACTAAAACGAGTCACTGTCTAAAAGCCAAAGTGCAAAAGTGGGTCTTTAAACGAGATTTAAAAACAGCCAGAGATGGAGCCTGCCGAACTCCAATGGGCAGTGAGTTCCATAGCTTTGGGGCAGCATGGACAAATGCTCGGTCCCCCCGCGATTTGAGCCTCACCCGCGGCGTGTGCAGCAGCAAAAGGTCAGCCGACCTCAACGAGCGGGTGGGCACATATGGAGTGAGAAGGGCAGAGAGGTAGGAAGGTGCCAGGTCACTGAGTGCTTTAAAAACACTCAATGACCTGTTTCTCTGGATTAACCCTTTGATGCATGAATTATGAAATCTTCAACCGTGATTTTTTAAACAATTTCATTCATTTTTAGGTGCGAATGAAACAAATTTCAACAAATATCTTTTGTAATGTTTTATTAATTTACAATTAAGCTATTACATGTCCACTTCAGTGGACAGCGTGCATTCTGAACATGAAATATGTTGGCTTGGCTTACTGAAGTCCAAATGGAGGGGCTCAAATGCAATAAAGTCTTCAACAACTGTGCTTAATAGCAAAAATAAATAAATAACAACTTTGAATACCTGTCCACTGTAGTGACCATTATGCATCAAAGGGTTAAACCAACAGGACTCCCTCAGCTGACGTCAATTGGTTTGGCCAAAAAAAAAAGAACCTTTCTCACAAAAATGACTCTAAAAGCCTCAATTATTTATGTTTGTGTAAAAAAAATGTTTAAACTGAGTTTCAATTATGTTTCTCTAAACATCGGTCCATGGGAGTCTCTAACCTGCAATATGCTCTTTATGATTGGTATCATAAAACACTCCAGAACCTCAGCTCTAAACCACTGAACTCCAGAATGAATTGATTTGTTTCATTTGAAGACAAACGGCTGATTGGTGCCGTGGTTCTCTTCTGTTCCCCTGCTGTTGGATCGGGATGCTTTCAGACTCCTGACATTGTGTGTGAGCTGAGGACAACCTCAGAATCAGTTTAACGCTTTGGGGAATCTGTTGTAAACAGTGTTGGGCAAGTTATTTAAAATGTATGCTAGTGAAGGTTGTCAGTCATCCACGTCATGGTAATCCAAAAGGGTTCAAATGAGGACAACTGGACTTCTTTGGTTTCTTGAAGACGTTTCACATCGCTAAAGCTCCTCGCATGAGAAGCTGAACGTCTTCAAGAAACCAATCCAATCCAGTTTTATTTATAAAGCACCTTAAAAGACCCAGGAACAAAGTGCTGTACAGAAAATGCATTAAAACAATTGACTAAACAGAAAACAGCAAAGATGGATAA
>NC_091741.1:28907330-28929830 GCF_043380555.1 Nothobranchius furzeri | reverse complement strand
AGCAATCCAACCATCCAATATTTGGCTTTGTTTTGCGACTTTCAAGTTTTCGACTCCCATGTATCCACGAAGGGACATGTTTCCCCCGACTAGAATTGACAACTGGAGTGCCGTGTGGAGCAGGTTCGGGAACATGTCGCGCTGTGATTGCGTGCAAAGGGCAAACTCCCAGCCTGACCAATGGCCACCTGGCACAGGGGAAGCCTGGCCGATGACCTGGGCAGGAGGAGCAGGGGCAGGATAAAGTTGGAAAAAGTTGACAAAATTTGCCTTCTCATCAACCTCTGCCTGACCACATCTGCAAGGTCAATCCAAGGGAAGTCTTGCAACCTGCGAACAGCTTGCGTTGTTGTGACCACGCCTTTGAGCATCCAGAATTCAGTTTGCAGTCATAGGAGAGAGAAGCTCAGAGAGATGGGTTGGACTTCCCCTGCCAGCATGTTGAACATGTGCTAATACGCCTTGCCAAAGATTCCATTCAACCCCCCCAAACAGATTGATAACCCCATAAACAGGTTAGGACCCTGTAAAAACTGTTCAGTGCGGCTTTGCTCAGCAAAATCCACCACTTGTATTTTTACTTATTGGCAAAACATTACCACATCTTTTAACAGTCATCAAACAACATCACATCATATGTAGACAGGTTACACAATTGTCTTCAAAAATATACACTTTTCAAACGAATTTTTATATTTTTTATTTATTCTTTCTTTTCAGAAATAGCTGCGTTTAGTGTTTTACCGGATCAATATTTTCACATGAAGGAAACCAGTAAAGCACCACGCTGACTCAAACTGGTCGAATAATTTACTACATTGACTACCCCAGATATTTTTAGCGTTTCTTTCATAGCCATATTTTTTCTTTCTTCTGAAATAGACATATTTACATAAACTGTGACCTTACATCATCACGAGGCTTTTCTGTCCAATCAGAGGTATAGACATCATCTGAATGCTGGAAAATGTTACATTTACACATCTGTAAATGTTGAGAGGCCGTTTCTACCTGTCTGAATCGGGTGCATCATTTATCTCACTTGTTGATTTTTATATTTTAAATAAGTTGTTTAGTTTTACTTTGATGCTGAACTTTTCAGCACCAGCTATTAAACGTGCTCACCCTCCACATGACTGGTGTTGTTACTGCAAATGCTTCAATCAACTGGGAAATCCACACAACAGGAGGGAAATGTCTGATACACCGGTGCACCACTACTGGGGCAGCAGTAGCTCAACGGGTTGAGCGGGTTGTCCAGTAATTGGAAGGTTGCAGGTTCAATCCCGGCTCTGGACAGAGAATTCTGCCGTTGTGTCCTTGGGCAAGACTCTTAACCCACCTTGCCTGCTGGTGGTGGTCGAAGGGACCGGTGGCGCCTATGCTCTGCAGCCTCGCCTCTTGTCCCTCCCCTGTTGTCAGTGTGCCCCAGGGCAGCTGTGGCTACCTCGTAGCTTATCACCACCAGTGTGTGAATGTATGTGTGAATGAATGAATGATACACTGTAGTGCCGGGGTGTACTGGCCTATCTGGCATTTTGGCACTGTCCCAGTGGGCCGCTTAGCCAAGTGGGCTGCTTGCCCAGTTTGGGCCGACACTACTCCACAGTTGGTGATCTGCAGAACATTAGCTACATGGTAACCTGAAGCTAACAGAGTCTTTCCAGGCCTTTTTAGCAAGAAAAAACGTGGTAGAGCGATAACGTAGGAGTTGTTTTACCACGTTAGCATGTAGCTAATGCCCCGCTGATCTCCGCCCATGGAGAATGAGCTGATCTGGAAGGCCAGGGCTCCTGGTCGCAGCTGTCTGGTCCTGGTTGTAATTTAACAGTCCCGGTCCATGTTAGATCTCACATTCGGCCTAGAGACAAGACCGCAGATGGCAACACCCCCCACCCCCACCACTCTCCCAATGGGGAGGGCCGACGATTCGTAAAAATGCCAGAGCCGAATTTTGGTCCCAGTCCACCCCGCTGTAGTGTAAAGCGCTTTGGAGTCCTTACTCTGAGAGGCGCTATACAAGTGCGGGTCATTTATCATTCATTTATCATCACCATATCCAGGAACTACTGCCCACATCACAGCTGAGATTCAGACAGCAGGTTTTGGATTCTTATTTCCTGATATATCTCACCCTGGATTCAATAACAGCAATGCGACTCTACCACTGGCTTGCAATGTTGTTTCATCTCAACTATGAAGTAAAAAGATCCACACAGTTGGACTAAAAATATTATTACTTACAAGTCCAGTAGCAACAAAGCCAGGTCACCATCAGTCTGTGATTTGGTAGCCTCCTTTAGCTTCCTTAAACTAGTGTAGGCCGCACTGATGTTCACGCAGGTTGTAGCTCTTTGCTTCACCTTCAAAGACATCTCTCTCTTTTACTTCCAGGCTACGCCATGAACAGAAAAGGCAAACTTCTTCCTTTTCTTTGTGTGCTTTTTATTGACAATCTGCGAACTGAAAATGCTAAGTGCTAGCATTAAAGCTAACAGCTGTAATGCATGTAACAAGCTTCTACAGGAGGATCATTGTTGACATCTTTTTTCATGTTTGTGCACATGCGCGAGTGGCTAGGTGGCAAAAACAAACACAAAATGGCCAGCTATCAATATGTGACGTAAACATTTAAAAGTTTGCGGGAGAAATCCCCGATATATAAACATTTTACCATCTAAACCAGTGTTTCTCAACCCTGGTCCTCAGTGTCCCCCCTGTAGCAGAGACATGTTTTTCATGTCTCTGCTACAGCACACCTGGTTCACATATTTGCATTGCCTCCTTAGAATGACATCAAGTGCTGCAGAAGCCTGTTAATCACTCATTCATTTAAGTCAAGTGTGTGGCAGCAGAGAAACAACATTGTTGGAAACGGCAACATAGAAAACATGCAGGACAGGGGTTTCTGAGGACCAGGGTTGAGAAACACTGATCTAAACACAGGAGGAGGTTAAGAGAGAAGCTTAAAATCTGTATTGAAGACCAAATTAAAGTTATTAAAAGCTTGTATGAGCTTTGAGATTACTGAAAACGGTGGTCCATTTCGCCAGTATTTATTTTTTCACAAATCTGTTGGGGAGACATTTTTTCTTGTTCATCAGAAAGCCCTGTGCTCTTGACTCATAAAAAATGTAAGGCTTTCAAACATCTGGAGACCTACAATAGTTTTGTTTTAAGGAAAGTTGAGCCGATCTCTTCTGAAAACAGAAAGCGGTGGTCATGCTAATAGCAGCAGTCAGCTTAGATGAGCAGTTACAGCGTTGTTTATGGCCAAAGAAAACCGATAAATCCTCACTGCAACCAAGACCGGATTATAATACGGGCAGACTGGCACAGGTCCAGGGGCCCACAGCCACAAGGGGGCCCATGTAAGCAGCAGTTTTTTTTTGTGTGTGCAGCAGTCTTAATGTTGGAGAAAAATGTTGAGAAGTTATTAAAATTGCGCCCACATTTTCTAAGTTAACACATTTCTTTTAACAATGGTAGTTTCTGCTTCAGTCCTCTACCCCCTCCCCCTGCTTCAGCCCTCTCCCCCCTCCCCCTGCTTCAGCCCTCTCCCCCCTCCCCCTGCGCAGCGGCCGCAAACTCACTGATGCGCCTGCAGCCTCTCGGAGTTCCTGCTGCTCTAAACATTAAAATAATTATTTCATTTTCTGTTCCTCACTTCTGATTACCTTCAATGGTGTCTGTTTGTAGCAACCACCAGGTACAAAAACTAACTTGTTTTTATTTGACTATTTTTCTGTCCTGCCTGTTTATTATCTTCCTGCATCTCCTCTCAGTCCTAAAGAAAAACTGCTACCTGGCTTCATATATATTCACCTTATGAGTTACCTTTGAACTGCAGTTCTAAAAGATCTACCGACCGCTAAAACAGCGATCCGTCTTCCCTAATGTGTTTGTGGCCCTGCGGATTTTTCTAACTCTACCTAAATTTCTTATATGTACCTCTCAACGTAGGACTCTGTCATAAGGGTATCGCACCATCAGCTATGTCAGCCCAGACATGAGCAGAGAAAATAGAGACAGAATAGAGGATAACTGTGTCTGGATGTGGATGGAGATTACATTTTACAGCAGCCTGATCATCATTTAAATACGTAAACCATCACCTGTCTTCTAGTCCATGCCATCAGCATTATTTTAATGTGTGTGTGTGTGTGTGTGTGTGTGTGTTTTCCACTTCAAACACTGGTCTAACCAACCAGACCAGCATGTCCAGTAACATATTAATGTTACAATTAAACAGTTTAACTTCATGTAGGCTAGGAACGTTTCACCTGCCGTGGCCCGACCGCTTCTGCTCCACATAAACTTTGTGCGTGATCAAATGTCTCTACAGGAGCTTTCTGAGCTGAAGAGCTATTCTGCCTCAGACTGGATGCGTCATGCGTCTCCATATTGGAGATGGGAACAAGCGCTGTTCAGCCAAAGTTTCATAATCGGAGAACATTTTTCCAAATGACACATCCCTCAGAGAGACCGGCTTTCCAGACCGCTTCAGTGGGAGGAAATCTTACTGCATGCGTCGTGGTTCTGCGCTGCGCTGAGAACCCCTCTACAGACCTTCAGCTCACTGTCCACCGTGGGCGCTCTGAGCCTCGCTGAGCACAGTGTCCAGTATAAAGCTCTGATGTTCTGATAGGAATCTTTTCTTGATTTATTTAGTTACCTCCGCGATGTGTGTAATGATTTAAATGTCAGCTCATCTGTATCAGTGTGCGTCGGGGTAATTCTTTCAAAACATCCAGCATCCTTGAGTTTATCCGTCAAAGTAAACAGTCAAATGGAAATATCTGTAACCTGTTATTTAACTGTTTTGCCTTCTTGTGAAGATTGTTGCAAAGAGAAACAATTAAACTTGATTAACCCCATAGCCATGCGCACTGCGCTGTACTTCTGACTGTAAATGAGGGAAAAAACCGACTTAATCGGATCATTTTCTTACCTTTTCAACATGGTTTAATGTAAAAGTTTCATTCAGTACAAACTTTAGTTACACCAATCTAAAGAGACAGAGCCTGGATTTGTATTCTGAACAGTTTAAACATGTTTAAAACGGAGACATGCGTGATGCGTCTAAAGTTCGCACCTGCTCAGCTATTATGGAAATTAAACTAACAAGATGAATAACATAATCATTTTAGGCACAGACAACACCCCCCACACTTTTGAAAAGCTTGCAACGCGCTTGCTACCAGTTACAAATTGTGAAGGGGAACGATTTTCACAAATGGCAAGAATAAAAAATGAACTGAGAACAACGCAAACTCAACAGCTCCTCAGTGCACTGTCACTGATGGCTATTGAATCTCAGCTTGTCAAGAATCTGGACTTTGATGACATTGTAAATGAATGTACTAATAGAAAGGCCAGAAAGCAGTTTTTCTGAAGGCAAGAGGAGACCAACAAGAGGAAACGAAAGAGGAGGAAGGAGACAGGAGTCAAGATGAAGAAGGAGACAGGAGTCAAGAGGAGGAAGGAGACAGGAGACAAGAGGAGGAAGGAGACAGGAGACAAACAAAAAACATGCAGATATTTAACTTTTGTGTCAACATAAGTAAGCGAGTTTTAATATTGACAATATTATGAAATGTCTTAAAAAGTGCTTCTGGGTGGCAGTAATGCTGGGGGAGGCCGGTGGGGGTGGGGTGGAGTGGGCCCTAAGCACATTGTGCCCAGGCTAGAGGTGGGAAAAATGATCGATTCTAAGATACATCGCGATTCAGCCGTGCATGATTCTGCATCGATGCAGCAACGTGACATAATGAGATTTTCTCCCTATGTCTATGTTCTGGACATGCGAGGACAATAAAGTTTTAAGGTTTTACAATTACTTCTGGGGGCAGAGTTGCAATGACATGCGCACTGCGTTGCCCTAGCGCCAATTTAAAACAGAAAAGGCGGACAGGGATACAGGGCCAACATTACCAGTAATCAAAGATGTACCCGTTACATTTAAATCGGATGTCTGGGCTAATTTCGGTTTTGGGATCCTGGATGAGAAAGAATCACTTAACACAGTATTTGTTTACTATTTTTAAGTTCAGTAATATTCTATCTTAAAGCTGCTCTATACCAAAAACATTATTTCTTATATTATTTAAGTAATTATAGGCAGCACACTTAAAACATTATTGCTCGCTATAGTGAATAGATGAATGTTCTGTTTTTCAGGGATATCGAAATAAAAAAAAATTGAAAACTATTCTACTGCTTTTATTAAGTAATGAAAAATTTAGTGTGAAGAATCGTGATGCATTTCAGACTCAAATCAAATCTTTAGACAGATAATCGGAATCGGATCGAATCGTGAGGCAGGTAGAGATGCACACCACTAGCCCAGGGTCCCCTGCAATGATAATCTGGCCCTGACCGCAACTGCAAAGCTGGGTAAGTCTTCCTTAATCTGTCCTTATTTATTTATTTATTATTGTAATGATTGCAGGTTGAGACAGATTTAAAAATACACGAAGATGAGTGTTTTTAAAAACATCTTCTCTAATTAACGAATACTTATTCACAAGGACTTACCATGGACTAAATGAACCTTGTAAACTGTCCGTTGCTGCAGGAGTCTAGGTTTTCTTCGGAGAGTCTGGGTCACTTCCTGTAATCTTAATATTTTGCGGCCGTTTACCACGTTTATCAATAAAACTATCAAGCCTGCCACGGGCCAAACAACCAACTACACAACAAGAATGATCCATCTACTAAATCCTCCTCCAAACATGCAAAACAACCGATTTAAAGCCAAAATATGCTGTTTTTGCCACGCACTCCTGTGATGCAATGCGAGCAACATTAACACTGACGTCACAAAAGATATCCGAAAACTATCAAGTACAGTGTGCAGAGTGGTGTCAAATGTGAAACTGGCCATTTCTAACTCAACAGTCACAGAAATCAATGTTAAAGCTCTACTTTAAAGTAAAAAAAAATTGTTGCTACTAATAAGCAAAAATATAAAACTGATCAAATCATTTTTTTAAAATAATGAAAATTTTATTTAGGTTTTTTCTGTTCAAATGCAATTTTTTTCTATTATTCTAGTTTGATTACTAGATCAGAATGAGCAAAGTCCGAAATCCAGACAGCGATAAAGCACTGTGAATGAAGAGAAGATGGTGATGGTGTGTGAAGATGGATAACAAACTTGGTTCAATGTCAACAATCGGACTTGGCTCTAGAGCAGGGGTATTCAATTCCGGGCCTGGTGGGCCGGTACCCAGCACGTTTTAACTCTGAACACACCTGATTTAAATCAGCAGGTAATTAACGGGTTTCTGCAGAGCCTGATGAGCTGGTGCACAAGTGATTCAACTACCAAATCAAGTGTGTTGGAGCAGGGAATCCACTAAAACATGCTGGATACCGGTCCTCTGGGACCAGAATTGAATAACCCGGCTATAGAGACATGAATGTCCCTGAAAACTAATAAAGTTTAAGTAAGAGTATAAGGTAAAGATCCCTTGGCAGGTAGGTACAGATAAAATGCAGATCACATCTGGTGTTGTGCAAGTCTGGAAAGAGTAAGTGCATCTGACATTTACAGTAATAGTTTTTTTATGTTTTGAAACCTTATATATTTTTAATTCATGAAATACATTGGTAATCCTCTGGTGTGCAGCCTAAGTTTGCTATAGAATATGCTGTCACCATTTTTGTGTCCAAATTTGTTTCCCAGTTAAGAAGTTAAATGCTAAAATAAGGGTTTTCAGCTTTCAGGCGATAATGTACACCTCTTAAATAAAAAAAAAATAAAGTAAAAAAAATTATGGGGTAACGCTCCACGCCGGTGGGAACCACCGAAGACAACTGAATGGCACATCTCCACGGGGTGACACAATTCAACACAACACCAAATGAAGCCATTTCATTGGATGAGCCGCTTTCGTTGAAAGGGGCGTGAAGTTTGTTGCTAGCTAGCTGTTAGCGCTCTCCTGAGGAGTGTGATACACAGCGAAAAAGGAGATTTAAAATTGCGTCGTCTGAGGTCTCTGTAGCCAATTTGGTTCCTCTTGTGAGGCAGACTGTTGACTGGGCCGATGGATGAAACCGTTTTGTGAAATGCTCACCCAGCCTCTGTTGGCTAATTGCATTGTGGCGTCAATGCTAACTTAGCTAGATAGCTATATGTACCATCGACATAAATATACGATATGTACATTAGCCGCGCTGGGCTAGCTAGAAGGTCTTAACAGTATTTTTATAGAGGCGTCGTTGTTGAAACGCTGCCTGAATTAGACCTTATGCAGGAATTAAAGTGGGCTTTAGTCAGCCAGTTGGTTAGTTTAGTTATGGTCGTCTCATTTAACAATCTAACATGCTTCCTTAGCTTGAATCAACGGTGAGCTGCAGCTGCCTTGTAGCAACAACAGTAGCTAGCATCTGCTTGGCATTGTGTGGTAGCAATGTAATGCTAGCCATTAGCAAAGTTGGTGACCTCACGCAGCCATCGCAGGTGGTTTGAGCTGTTTTCTGGTGTTAAACAACGAAAACGTCATGTTTTAAACCAACTTTAGTTCGTTTAGTTTTGAGCCGGGTTTACGTTGTTTGACCGCGTCTCGTGTCAGGTTAGCTGCCTGATTACTATTGCTTGTAATCATGTAAAACTAATGAGGTTAGGAGGTCAGTAATGTGACGCTGCAGAGCTGGGACGCCATTCGAAGTTCAGAAACGGACAACGCTGTTGAGCAACATGAACAACTCCGGGGTGATGCCTCAAGAAAAGATGGAGCTGGATCTGGAGATCGCATCTTCGCTGGTTCAGGCCGACGGACACCTGAGGAGATCCAACAGTGCACCCATGATAAATGGCCTCAGGTCTTACAGCGCTTACGATACTTTCCTGTAAAACAAACGAGAATCAGTGAATGCGTCGACTTTTCCCACATCTGAGTAAAAAGTCTGACTGTGTCGTTGCAGCGATAACTGTCAGGTTTTCCAGAGAGAGGTGCTACGCTGTCGCAGAAACAGCACTACAGTGGTTAACAGGCCCAACGTGGTATGTGTTCTTCACATGTCGAGTGTTATGTCTCAGTCACAGCACTGATTCTTTCCTGTTGCCTTCAAAGGTGCCCTCGTCACCCATCCGCATACCCAGCACCAGACTCCATCAGATCAAACAGGTAAGCATCAGAAGTTTCTTCAGACATAAAGCAAAGTCTGTGTTCAAGAATTAACACTTTGGATTCATCACATAATGTGTCTGAAGTGAATCCCTGGGTTGCAGAGACATGGTGTTTTTAATCCCGATGTCTAATCTGTGCTTTTTCAGGAAGAAGGAGTAGATGTGATGAACAGAGAGACTGCTCATGAGCGGTAAGCTAACGATCCCTCCAGCTGGTGGAAGATCAGACTCGGTGAAACACAAGGAAGTCGTGATTTTTCCATCTTTGTGCACACAGGGAAGTCCAAGCCGCCATGCAGATGAGCCAGTCCTGGGAGGAAAGCCTTAGTCTGGTAATACAGCACCCCTCTTCTCCAGTACTGCTGGTTTATTGTTAAAGATGTGTTTTGAACATGCATGCTTTTGCTCTCGGTCACGTCTTGGTCTCTTTTGGCTGTAAGGAGGTCAAGCAAAAGCATGCTAGAGTAGTGGTGAAACACTGGGGAGTTAACAGGGCCGCCAGTCTTTCAAGGTCAGACTGAGTTGGTAGTATAATACTCCCACAGGCCTTTTACGTGCTCGTACATCTCAGCGCTGTTGATCTGATGCAGAATCTGAAGTGTGTTTGATTTTGATGCCTTCACAGAGCGACAACGACTTGGAAAAGTCAGCGTCGTCGTCCCCAAAGCGAATCGACTTTGTGCCCGTGTCTCCGGCGCCGTCTCCAACCAGAGGAATAGGAAAGAAGGTAGACCTTTGTGTATTGTTGGGAAGCACGGTTCTTAACTCTGTGTGCTGACGTAGAAACGAGAGGATTTACGTCCTCGTGTTCAAGTTCTTTTTACTGCTCTAAAAGTTCAGTAGCCCTTAAAAACTTTCAGACTTCCGCTGAGTGGTGTGTAGTCGTCAGGTTGTGGGCCTGATGGAACACCTCGGAGAGATCCTGTCCAGGATGAGCGGGATCCAACTGGATCTTGGCTGCCCACATCCTGGTCCTGAAGTGAGGGCGGGTTACAGCCGAGCGCCCTATTGGCCGAGAAGACGATTCGCTGCAGCCTGCTCCTCTCCTCGGCCGATTACTGACCCACCATACAAGCACTCGTATGATGCTGGAAAAAACACGAAAGCTGAAAGACACAAAATAAAACAGCCACGTGTTAAAGTCATCAGACAAATTTAAATATGAAGTTAAATCATTAAATAAAAGCGACACTTTGAAGTTGACACCTCGTTGGTGTCAAAGGTCAGAAGGAAGAGAAACCAGACAGGAAAGGTCATTCCGTTCTTTAGGATCAGACAGCAGCATCACCCTTAACGCGTGTGTGTGTGTGTGTGTGTGTGTGTGTGTGTGTGTGTGTGTGTGTGTGTGTGTGTGTGTGTGTGTGTGTGTGTGTGTGTGTGTGTGTGTGTGTGTGTGTGTGTGTGTGTGTGTGTGTGTGTGTGTGTGTCAGGGTATCTGCAGGTCCTTAAAAAGTCTTAAATTTGCTTTTCCAAATTTAAGGCCTTAAAAATCCTTAAAAATGACAAATAATCCTTAAATAGTTTCCAAAAGTCTTAAATTACCAAAGACCCAATAAACAAGATTCTTTTATTTCTATAAAATTTCCATGAATTTCTAATTAGTGTTCAGCATTTTTTGTGTATGGTATTGGCGTAAGCGGAACCTTAGACGTTCGGTTGGTTGTGAAAGGGGGCTATTTTTAGATGAGCACGTTAAGCTAGTGGGAGTTTGCACCATGGGGAAGTGCAACATTAATGGTAACCGGATGGCTAATCCCACGTTCACGATGTGGTTAGCACCGGTTCCAGGCAATAGCTGGAAATTATAGCTCAAATAAAAAAATATAATAAAAAGCTTAAATTTGGTCCAAGTGGCCTTAAAAAAGGTCTTAAAAAGTCTTAAATTTGGCTCCCTTAAACCTGCAGATACCCTGGTGTGTGTGTGTGTGTGTGTGTGTGTGTGTGTGTGTGTGTGTGTGTGTGTGTGTGTGTGTGTGTGTGTGTGTGTGTGTGTGTGTGTGTGTGTGTGTGTGTGTGTGTGTGTGTGTGTGTGTGTGTGTGTGTGTGTGTGTCAGCAGCTGACAAGGCCACTCCGAGAAAATCATTTTAAAGCGAAACCTAAAATGCAAAAGCAGCTGGAGCAGTGATGGAAAATGTGTGTAAACGTCATTAGTCTCTGACTTTGTCCCCGTTCTGGGTCCCCCCCCCCCCCCCATGCAGCAGTGCTTCTCTCCATCACTACAAATCCTGGTTAGCAGTAACGGCCTGACGCCCAGCTCCATACCCAGCCCAACACGCCGCTTCAGGTCGGTTTCTGCTCCTTACCGCCTGCCTGCCTGCCTCTCGGTGGTGGCGCTGCAGATTTCAGACTGAAACCTTGTTTTTGTGCTTCTCCAGCCGGCGGAGCCAGAGCCCGATCAACTGCATCAGAGCCAGCATCCTCGGACCCATCAAACGCAAAGGTGAGACGAGGATCGCGTCTGCAGCTCATCCACGCATGACTTCTACGACTCGGAGAAAAACGGAATGTTTCAGTTAAAACCTCCACCTAGTTCAGTTATTGGGTGTTTTTGTGCCACTTTATTGGGAACGGTAATTCTCGCTTGTACCACATGACGGTTCGTCTGTCAGACGCACCAACGTAAGCTCTGTTAGCCCTAGCATGAATGGGTTTGACTCCAGGGGTGGAACAGTCTCATTTCCTGAGCCGTTCGTGACAAACCCACACAGGCACAACTATTATGGTCTGGATTTTGTCTTTGCATGGAGGAAGATAAAGATGTTGTGTGAAACATCAGTGGCTGATCTTTGGGTCTTCTGACTAATAACGAATACAAACAGTATATTTATATGCAGCCCCCCAAGACTCTTTACAGAGAAACAAATGAAAGTCCACCACACATACTTTAGTAACTTCAAAACTATGTCTTGGTTTTCTCTCCTCAGCTGGTGAGATGGAGACAGAGAGTCAACCTAAGCGTCTCTTCCAGGGGACAACCACCATGCTGTCATCAGATGTGTCCCACCTGTCGGAGCTCAGCTCCTGGTAAGAACCAGAACAACCAGCAGACTCCTGCTTGGACTTGGAGCTCAGTCAATCCAGGAGATGAGAGGAAACACGGAGAATCCTTTAGTGTTTAATAAAAGATAACTCGAGCTCAGTTATTCTCCAGTAGAGGAGCAGCAGGGGGGGGCGGGGGGGGGGGTTAAACTCTGAGACAGCCGAGTCCATCTCCACCATTAAAACTGCGTCTAGATCAGCCCCGATGGTCACACACACCCTCCACGGGTAGCTTCAGACGGAAAATGTGTTCATTTATGACATCAGGAAGTCTGTACGAGACCTCCCGCCGCCAGGATCCGAGCGTTTCCCTCCTGAGGAAGCCACTCGGCCCCTATCATCCCCGGTGGCCAGAATATTCCACTTGCAACTTCTGACTGGTGGGCCGCTGTTGGGGAAAAATCGAGCAGACGTACCTGGAGCTGCAGCTTGGTTCCAACACGTTTCAGATCATAAACACAGCTGACTTGTTTCATTTGGTGATGAACCACTCCTGTAGATATTAAGAAAGGCTGGGGAGACATTTCAGCAGATAGATCAGGTTGTTAGAAAGATGAAAGCACAGCGAGGAGATGGGTTTTACTTCCAGTTCTACAAACAGACACAAGGGGGCGCTATAAGCTAGCCAAAACTCCCTAGTTCCCCTTTAAGCCCTAAAGCTGGCCCATTCAATTCCGGTCCTGGAGGGCTGGTATCCAGCATGTTTTAGTGGTTTCTCTGCTCCAACACACTGGTGCAGCAGCTCATCAGGCTCTGCAGAAGCTGTTAATCACCTGCTGATTGAAGTCAGGCGTGTTGAAGCAGGGTTAAAACAAAAACATGCTGAATACCGGCCCTCCAGGCCTGGAATTGAGTAGCCCTGCCCTAAAGGCTCTGTGGCTCTCTGTGCTTCTGCTGAAGTGACTTATTTCTTCTTCTTCCACAGTCACTCCCCAGACCTGCTGGACGGCAGTCTGAGCAGCCTCAGCTCCTCCAACGACTCTCCGGGCAAAATGGAGGGAGTGTCGCCCTCCTCCTCCAGCAACTCGCCCTTTGCCTCCCTCCGGGATTTGTCTCCAAAGTGAACACACACAGACGTCCCCCACACGCGGGGACTGGCTTCCTCCTCTTCTGAGGAAACCCCGTTGTCGGACCTTCCACTTGTCTCCGCTCCACGTCCCCACGCTGACCTCCGGCCCGCCGTTTCCACTCAGCGTGTGGAGCCGAAGCCAGAGGAGTGAAACACTGTGAGCACCAGCTGCTAGTCGTCCGTCTTGGATGGTGCTTGGTTGTATAGAGATGTTTACCCCCTCCTCTCCCAGATCACTGGACAGACAGACTGTTGGACATGTCCCTTTGCCTTTGTGTGGACAGTCTAAAGATTTTGTAAGAAGATTTAACTTATTGCTTTCCTGCTTTTGTGTGAGTTTGTACATAGGAGGCGTGTCTGGCTGTAGCTGTTGGCTGTGCGGTGAATGTAACCGCAGACGGGTGGTTTTACCACTCCGGGACGTCCCTCGTGCTGTTGAAGAAGCTCTGGTGACCTGTGGTGATTTCCTTTCCTCAGGATGTTGGTCTGAAGCTGGAACGAGCGTTTGGAGCATCCAATCAGAACCCGCTGCTCGCGTCGCTCTGCACTTGTTTCCTGTGGTTGCTGTCTGGACAGGTTCTGTGCATACATACCAAGTAAAGAAATGCTTGGTTTTTCCCCTTCTAGCAAAAGTGTTCTTATTTGTAAAATTTACAAGTGTGTGCATATAAATATGAAATATATATATATATAAATGCAGCAGAGGGCGGTCCATCCGCTGCCACATTCAGTAAAGTTTTAAAAAGCAGCATTTGGAAGTAAAGGAGCTGCTTTTGCTGCTGCGGTTCATCAGGACGCCGAGTTCTGTAGTGTTCATAGCCCCGCCCCACCATGCCGATCCCTCTGCTCGGCAGCCTTACGCGTCCGTGTGCAGAAACAGGTGATTGTAACTGGTTTCCCCTTTAATTTAAAGAACGGCCCACAGTTGCTTTGCTGAATGTTTATTTTTGTATTTTGCCGAGGCGGCCCACGCGCCCTGCTGCGTTTGCTTTTACTGTTTAGGGCAGGAATTAGCACACCGTGTTAGCTGTCTGTTATAATCTGTGGAGCTGGCCAACACCTCGCCTGATGCTTGTGACTTTTGTGATCGCCATCGCAGCAGACGTCGGCTTTAAATAAATTATTGTTATTAAGGTGTGTGTGTGTGGTGCTGATCCCTCAACGCCGACACAAGTCCTTTTACGGGACACACGATGAAGCGGATGTGGAGAAACGCATCAGAAGTTGCTGTTGGAGGCCGTGGGGTTCGCTAGCGTAACTACCTGGATAAAACTAGCCAAAACGGCAAGAAAGGTCCACATACACAACAATGGGATTTTGGAATGACCGGTGACATGGGCCTGCCCCCTTTGAACTCTGGTAAACCGTTCATGTGGTTGTCATGGTAACCTTAACCCAGACCTACATTTCTCTTTTGGGTGTGACGTTCTCTCAGCTAGCTTAGATGAGCATGAAAAACCTTTTTTAGTTCAAATGAAGCAAAACGATGTTCAATAGCCAAAAATGAAGTTTTAATTCATAATAAAGTATCTAAATAAAAGTAACTCATTTAAACTGAAGAGAATAAAATGTTACTGCTAGAAGCCGTTGTCCTCGCAGGGCCTCAGCCTTAATTGTTGCTATGGTTACCCTCATCATTCTCTGGCTGATGCTTGAACATTTGTCTTGATCGTGTTTCTCTACAGTTTTTAGAGTTGTTAGATTTTCGGGCAGCTGCGTAGGCACCCTTCAAATACTTTCTAGTTCCCGTATTATTATGGTCTGTCCTCAATCGGATTCTGTTTACAAGCAAACATGTCGGCTGTATTCAGGCTTTTATTAAACACATGACGGAGCATAGATATATTACAGCTGGTGAATCACTGTGGAGGTCCTTCAGTGCACATGCACTTCAGTCTGCACAGGACAGCTTCAAAATAAAACACCAACATGACGGTTACAGGAAAACACCGGTGTGTGTTCAATAGCTTTATTTACATGCATCAGGATTCCTTCACTCATGTCACAGAATGACGACTAAAACACAGAAGAGACGGGGGGGCGGCCCTCGTGTTTCTCAGAAACTACCGCCCCCGCTGACCCACAGGACGTGCTGCAGGTTCTCCCAACAGCTCGGAACACAGCTGTGTAATTAAAGATAAGTGTCTAATGATGTACGTCAGAGAGGGTGGTAGTCCATCCTCATGGAGGCCTGGTGGAGCCTCTGGGTCACTGTAGAAATGTCCATCATCCCGTTTCAGCTCGGAGCACTTCAGGTACGAAGGATGACCATAGTAAGGAGACCTGGAAGCCATCAAACATGGATAATCATATTAATCTAAGACCATCTTCTGTTGGGATGGAGATGTAGTCACAGTTTAATAAAACGTAGATGCTTCAGTTATCTTATTGTGAAGGACTGCAGAAAACGCTGAGCAAAACTAAATTGACTGGATTTACATTTCGCTAACTTTAATCTGGGAACAAGGCAACAACCCTCCTCTTCCTCTTCTGAGTAGCCTTGATCCTCCCGCACGCCACGTTGCAATATTGTTAAAACGGACACATTTACAGCTATTTCTGTTAACTGGTATCAATAAGCTGTGTTGTACAACCTCTGATCCTTTCATTAGAGGCCAGGTGTGAGCGCGATTTCCTTTCTAACTCACCCAGAACATAAGCAGCCACCAGCTTCTTGTTAACACTTAAGTGGAGGTAGACAGGCACAGTGGATTCCTGCTCCCCCAGCGTGGGGAGCATCAGGGCGGCCATGCACACCAGTCCCAGCAGCACCGTCAGCAGACTGGGTCCTCCAGCAACTGGACGGCTGTCTGCTGAACACACACACACACACAGATGAAATACCAAGAATAAAGTAAAAAGTCCCCCTGATGTGTGTAAAAGTCGAGGCCCGAGGCCTAAAATAGGTCAGTCAGTGGTAACTAAAGACTAGACAGACATCATGCACGCCTCCTATCTATTGCTTTATTTTATTATGTATGTGAAATAAAAATAAATAAAAATACAACATGATGGGCCTGTGGCTCCACCTAGTGGTGACAACGCATCTACTCACCGGACTGAAAGGCAGACTGTTCAAAGAACTCGCCGTCAGAACTCTGCTCCTTCATGCGGCGCTCCTCGTCTAGACTCCGCGATCCGGGCGGCTCCTGCGAGGCGGACGGACGGAGCGTGGCCGTCACCTCTTTGCGGCCCAGAGCCTTTCGCTGACTTTGCTCCGACACCTGCAGTCTGAACTTGTCGTACACCCCATAATGACAAGCCCGGACGTCCCGGTGCCGGATCACTCTGTGTGGACACGGACAGTGTTACAGCTCAGGACGAACCCACAACCAACACACACACACACACACACTCACATGTCAATGCAGCATTGTGGCTTGACAGCTCCTGTGGAATCGACCACGGTGTACTTGTTTGGCGCCGTGCACAGCACTGAAGAAAAACAAACGACTAAAGTTGTAGCTCGACTGGAATGCAGTGATTTATCACTAAAACCGTGTTCAAGTCTGCTCGCTGACCTTTGAACTTGAGGGCGAACTCATAGGGGTTGTAGAGGGTGAGCACCTGCTTGTGAGACGACTGCTCATCTGCGTAGAAGACGAGCTCCGTGGGGAACACGAACACAGGAAGGCTTCCTTCCACCAGCTCAGGCTGTCGATGCTGCTGCTGCTGCATTGGCTCCAGCTCCTCCTGGTCCACGCTCAGCCTCAGCCCCCTCCCTCACCGCTGCTCCAATCACCGCCAAGCTGCTTTCGCTCCCTCCAGAGGCAAAAGGCACGGCTCTCAGCTCCTCAGGACCACCGCATGTTACTGTAAAGAGGCACGAGGATGCAAAAGCTACAGAAAAATGTTTCCATTCATTATTTTAACAACAGCCTGATTACTTGTTGAGTTAATGCACTAACAAGTACGCCCGGTCTGACCTTACTAGTAACATTCTGACAGGACTCGTCGTGTGTTTATGGTGAACACATGGACCCACAGCTGCAGCATCAGGTCCTCTCTCCCTGTTCTGCAACTTTTGTTTTTCAAACATTTGTGAGTTTTTCCAGGTAGATTTTTGACTTTTTCTTTTAAATATTTGATTTAGAAATCTCAGAAATCATGCATGCTTTTTTTCTGGAAATTGTCTTTATATTATTCAAACTCTGTGAATTTACAATGTCAGAGAAATTAAAGTTTTATTTCTTGCAAATTTATTAGGGACGGACAATATATCGGCATCAATATCGGTATCGGCCGATGTTAGTTATTTTTTAACATATCTGTATCGGTTCCATAAATCAAACCGGGCCGATATTAACAACCAAACTTTTTTCCGTCTTGTCTCCATTTGTCTGTTTCAGAGGGTGAGGGGGTGATGTGTATTTGTTTAGTCATGTGAACAGTGAATGAAATCATCTCAGAGGTGTAAATGTGTGTGGTGTGTGTGCATTATAATGTCAATTCAGCTTTAATCATTTTCATTCTATACAAAATCTGCTGATTTTAGAAGCATTAAAGTTAGCATATCGGTATCAGCAAATATGGATTATCTGGCATATCAGTGGTCTTAATGCCGGATATCGGTATCGGCCCACAAATGTAATATCGGTGCATCACTAAAATTTATACATTACAATAAAATTGGGACTCCCCCAGAGGAGCTGGCCCAAGTGGCTGGGGAGAGGGAAGTCTGGGACTCCGCCTAGGCTGCTGCCCCATGACCTGACCCGGGATAAGCAGAAGAGAATGGATGGATGAATATGATGTTTATAATGGGAATTTATTTCAAACATAAGAGAAAATTAAAGTTTTTCTGGTGAATTGGTAACATTAATCTTAGAATTAGAATGAATCTTTCCTGGGATTTCTCAGAATTTAATAACATTTCTATTTTCTGTTTGTGTCACTGAAGTAAATATATGTCAGAGGCAAACAAATAAACATCTGAAGACTTGTATGTTTTTAAATGGTAAGACCCCCCTTCCCTTTTAAAAAAATAACTACAGCTTCTTCCTGCGCCTCCTCCCACGGGGGGGCGGGGGGGGGGGGGGGGGCGGGGGGGTCTGGTCTGTTTCAGCTGCACAGCATGAATAGAGTACTTACATTTCATTAGCTGTATCATCTTTACACTGAGTATACATGTTACACATACACAAGTATGCATAGAGTAGACTTTATTGATCCTAACTTGTTGTCCTTTACATTTAGACTCTCATCTTAAGAAAGGAGAAAGGACGCTTACAGCTCCTGACACCTGCTCACGTTTCCCTTCTTCAGACTGTGATGTTGGTCACGTGCACCTTTGTTTACAGGGTTCGAGCTCGAGCCACGAGACTTGTGTCGCAATACATGAATTGTCACCCGTCAACAAATCACCATAAACCACAATAATTAATAAAAACAATAGGTTGTGTACGTCTTTGTATTGATTTAGTGATATAATCACAACATTTTGTCCAAATGTAGTTGTTATTCAGCGATGGACTGGCTCTCTGTAAAGGGTGTACCCCGCCTGATTGCTCATTGACCGCTGGAGATAAGCACCAGCCCCCTCGCGACCCTACATGGACAAGCGGGATGGATGGATGTAGTTTTTGTTTATACGTTTATGGTGGAAATATTGCTAAAATGTCATAATTTGAATCCAGCTATGTTTCTTAACACTTTATATTGTATTCACTAAACTCTGGCCCTGACTGCAAATAATATATTTATTTAGTCTGGCTTGCCAGGCTAATATTTTTGTTCTTCGTCTCATTAATAGCAGGTCTTTGTCAATAATGTGACTGTATATTAGCCTAGCATTAGCCGATAGCCACCTAACGTTGTTTTCACGGCGTGTCATCGCGGATAAAATATCACAAATTTATTTTATATCAAAGAAAGATGCGATCAGCACGTTACCTCAATGTTAGCATCTGGGTTTAAGGACGTTACCGACTAGAACATAGATCTACGCGTAAGATCCCTCCCCGTAGTTGTTGTTTCCTTTTAGCCGTTTTTCTTTATGCTGCAAGCGCCGCGGTGCATGCTGGGACAGCGGAGGGCAACCGAATACGCGATGACGTAACACGTTTATAACAAATTAAGTGTTTTAAAACTTTATTAACACAACGGAATAATAACAAAAATTCCAAAAACAATTACAAATCTTTAAATAAAGTCATACCTCCAACAAGTTATCAAAAATGAAATAAAATAAAAAAGAGAAGAACAGTGTGTCAGATATTTTATACAAAAAGTAAGGAAAAGAATAAGGGAACAAAATAGAAGCATGAAAAACAATCCAAACAAATCTCAAAGAGGACCTTTTTAAATGAAAATGAGATAAAATAAATTCAAGAAAAATTAAGCGGTTCTAAGAACGTGTAAAGTCTGTAGCAAGGGGTTTTCCCAACTGTTTCAAAGATTTTTGTAAAAAGGAGAAATCATTAAGAGCATCCCATGAGGGATCTGGCATATCGACATTTGTGTATATAATATTTTGCGTTTATAATAAGACTGTTAAACAAAATATCTGTATTTTTATTTCATAAACTTACACTAAATTAAATATTCTGAGAGAATGAATATGTAACATGACTAAAACGGAGACATTTTATTAACAGGTGAAACTTTCGGATCCACCCGTAGTGTTCATTTATTCTTGAATGTGACTTCTTAACTTAATTCTTTCTTTTGTAAACAATGTTTTTATGTTGAGGCACATCATATGCGGATGTACCTGTGAGGCAAGCCGTTGTAACATATAATGGAAATACACAAATATGTATTCTACTTAGGATAAAGCACTCTGTGTGTTATCCAGTCTCAAGCTGGTGCTTTACAGCTGACGGACAATATATATAAAGCAACGGGCTGGAGCAGTTAGTGGAGTTGGTAATTTTAGATGCAAATAAAAATAATATTTCGACATCACATTTCTTTTTAAGAGTTAGTCCATCCCCCTTGCTTCATATACATTCAACTTACTCTTTTAGAGTCGTTAATTTCAAGTCCAAACAACGTCAGCAAAAAAGACACAGAAAAATCTTCACAGTAGTAAAATTATATTTCAAGGTCAGCTGAGTGTGTTTAGCCAAAACGAACACCAAACTATTGGGATGTTTTTAAAGCAAATAATAATTTTCTGTTTTTCAGAGTCAACAAAAGCAGTTCCGGCAAACAGAAAATGTAAAGGATTTCTGAAACTGAAAAGCAGGATGCACAACTTTTATTTTATTTAACTGTATTTAACCATAAAAGTCGACAACAGCTGCGATTCACAACTGTAAAAAGTAACGTTATATTGTACGGATAATTCAATTTGAATTACCTGAAATTAACTTTGTTGAAATTCTCGTTGTGATTAGAAAACTGAAATGCAGATTTTTGTTTGAACGTCAAGCCATCATATTTTATGACAAGTCAGCTTGCCACCCAGGCTAAATTTTGGAAATTAAGGACCTATTGAAGCTTTTTGAACCTAGCAAAGGAGCGAAAGACGTAGTGCGTGTTTGTGGAAGGATGGGACGAAAAGAAGCGGAAACCGTAACAATCCATCTCAAATATCTATTACAAACCCATATGTGCTGTAGACTAGCGATGACCTTTTTATATATTTATGCTAAGAAGGGGCGTGGCTTGCCGTGTGGGGCTCGACCAATGGTGAGGCAGCTTTGGAAGCTGGGCGTTCCTATCGGTTAGGAGCAGAAGTTGAACAGCGCGAGCCGAGAAACATCCTGGCAGATACATAGAGAGCAAAGCAGCGGTCCTCATTTTGGAGGGGGGGCTTAATATAACAAATATTTATTTATACACACACGTGTGGAGTGTTTAGCCGCACGATAGGTCATGAGTGGGAAACAATAATTTTAGACAAGCATACCACTGCGGCTTTACGGTCAAAATGCCTATTTTACTTTTTCTGTTAGACACGTCCGCCTCTATGAATCAGCGCACTTATTTGGGTACGACGTTTCTGGACGTTGCGAAAGGCGCGGTTGAGGTCTTTATGAAGGTAAAGAACGACTTTACCCCGATTGTTCTCAGCAGGTTTGCACCTTTGGTGAGCTTAGGGTTACTTGGGCAAAACAGGTCAACATTAATTTATCTTGTTTTGGTCTTCTTCTTTGACAGCTGCGTGCCCGAGATCCGGCTAGTAGAGGGGACAGGTACATGCTAGTTACATTCGATGAACCGCCATACGGAGTGAAGGTAAACGCTAATAACAGTTTTACAGGTGAAGAGTCGAACGTATTTATCAGCCAGTGGCACTTTATTGTCCTTCCAGTACGCCAGTGGCGAAAAAGGTCAACATTTGCCCCAAAGACCCGCAAACCCGGAGCCGCAATGCCTCCGAACATCCAGCGGACATTTTGCTTTTGTGTGGAGAAAAGTCTCGGGCGTTGAGATGGAGGCGGGGAGATTTATTATCACCCTGTGACGTCGCTGTTTTTTTTTACTTTTTCCCACGCGCCGATTAGCCCATTGGCCTGCTACTCTGTCACTACCCCGCCCCTTACGTCAACCTTGAAATGTGATTGGCCGGTGCTGCATGAACGCTGATAAGCCCATTTCATCAAGATCTTCATCATCTTTTAATGTTAGACGAGTTCGCTAGAAAGGAATGATGTTTATTATTATTAATGTGATAATTATTAGTGCTGCTGCTGCTGTGAGCCTCACTCATCCAGTCACACGAGACAAAAGCACAAGTTTAACCTCTGAATCACAGCAATAATTTTGTGTTTTAACACCATTATTGAAACCGTCACCTCTTATGTGGCTTGTTTCATTACCTGGTGCACATTTACTCTGCTAAAAACGAACCCAATCCATGCTCTGATCGGTTTCATGCAGGGCCTAACTGGTGTCCTGCTCTCTACTTACTCCAGCCCTCCTCTAGAAGATGGATGGAATAATTGGCATTAGCCTTTAAGAGCATCCTTATTTTTGATGATCAAGACACAAAAATACTAAAGCCAAAAGATAAGATGAGATCAATGGCTGCACATTTCAATAATACTGTTATATAATATGTTACTGTAATAAAACTGCAACATTGTGAAATAATATGGTAACATGTACAGTTATTCTTTTATAACGTCAAACATTCAGACTTGTTGCCTATTAGAAATACAAAAGCCATTTTATTTTTACTTACACGCTCAGACAGGCTGATTTTCTTTCATTGTGTTTTAATAATAATAATAAATTTGATTTAAAAGTGCCTTTCAGGACAGCCAAGATCGCATTACAATAGGGGTCTGTGCTCATCATGGGTCA